>NC_053446.1:28962630-29251378 GCF_007990345.1 Gossypium hirsutum
AGACGCTTATAACTCAATAGAAATTAACTTTTGCAACTTTTAAGATTTAGTTTTTTTTATTTAATTAACTATCCAAACATTAAAATTACCTAACCAAATTTTTATATGACACTTTAATAAACTTGTAAATATTAAATAAATAAAATTTACTGACTCACTATTCAAAATTGTGGCCCTGAAATCACTATTTCTAATACCACTAAAAAATGACCCATTACAAGGCAAACCTACAAGAAATACCTGTAATGCAAACCACCTAAAAAAAATACTACATATAAAAATTCATATAGAAATGGAAATCATCATTTATATAAATTGAAAGTGAAAAGCCCTCATAATGCCATCAATCCTTTGAATCTATCTGCCCACAAAACCCTAAAGAGTAATCTACCCAGCCACAAAAAAAAACACACACATAGCAACCATTCAAAAAAAAAAAACTAGAGATGCTTCAAACAAAAGCCAGCAAAAATAATTATCATCAAAGAAATCATATTCAGTAGTAAAAAATATAGCATCGTCGCAAGCTCCAACAGAAGAAGTTTATTTAGCATCCTTACAAGCTCCAACCATAATACACACATTTTGCACCTTGCCTTCAGTAAAGATTCAACATGTTGAACCTCTTTAGAACAATGTGCAATAATTAAAAATGAACTATGGTGAGGTCCAAAGGACCGTACTTCAACTGCACCTTCAAGAGTGTCCACTATTGATGCTCAACACTAATACACATACCATATGCTCCAAATATAATCCTTTTTAATCTTCTATGTAGATAAATCTTTTTCCAACTACTATATATGAGCTTTGCTCTACTCCAATTGTGTGGCGAACAATTTCTTTTCTTTTTGAAATAGATATATTTCTCCCTTCACCTCGAGTATAAACTATAAGTTATCCTTAGTTACTTGCTTTCTCAAGCTCCAAACGCTGCACCTCTCCTTCCAATTACTATTTTTTTTTGTTCTGATCATGTTTCTCTTCTACAGTAGTCTTAGAAAAGCCTAAAAATACTTGCAACTACAAAAAATAGCCTGCAAACATAGGCAATAACATCATGAAATATAGCAAATGACACAAGATGAACAAAAGCAACATAAACAAATGGCATACTAACATTAGAAGCAGGACACAAGACTCTGCAACTTGGGTTAAAGAGCTATTCTTGTAACTTTCAAGTTTAGTCCTTGGTCAGTACCTTAACACCAATTCAAATGGTATTGATGAGGCAACAACTAGAGAGCTAGACTGCACAAAAGATGCATTGAAAGGAGTACTTGATGAGTTATATAGTAGAGTATGCTTAGTTTTAAAAATCTGAGGTAACTTCTTTTTTGAGGCATTAGAGCCCCACTCGTAGGTAAAAAAATCCACAGATCAATGTAGTGGCAAAACCCTTCATACTTGCATATAATATTATAATGTGTGTAATGACCCAATTTTAAGTAGTGTCAAAAAATAAAATTTTGAAACCTAATTTCCATAAATCAAGTCTGTAAGGATGAAATATAAAGATTAGTGAAGTTATTAAGAAAACATATTAAATATCGATGAAGAAATTGGACCAAAATATTCATTAATTAAAGATCAAGGACTAAATTGTAAAAGTCTAATCGGTAATGAATTTTAATTTAAAAAAGGCTTAAGGACCTATATAGTAATTATCCAAATGACCAAAATGATTAATTAACCAATTTTAGATTGTAGATAGTGGAGTGTGATAGTGTTATCCATTAAGTTTAGTTAATTATAATTAAAGATTAAAAATAATATTAATTAATGGTATAATCATAATTAATTAAATTAATCATTCCTTAATCGAAGTATAGATATCACCTAGTGGAAAATGAAAAGATTTTACCACCTTTCTCAACTTCCTTGCCATCATCCATTGATGAGAAAGAAAGAAGAAAACCTTCAAACATTTGATCAATAATGAAGTAAGATCTTTAAGCCATTTTATTTGATTTTTATAGATTTTTTTAAATCATGGGAGCTTGAATTAGCTAGCCTATGTATCAATTTTTTCAATTGTTACATTTTTAGCAAGTTGTCATTAGAGAGAAATTGATTATTTTGAGCTTATATTGAAGAGATTGATAGTAAATAGGCTTAGATGGTGATAAAGACTAAATTAGAAAGTAAATTGAACTTATTAGATAAATTTGTGGCATTAGGGACTAAATTGAATAAATTAAAAACTTTCATAAGATTATACTATAGATGAAAAGTATAGGGTCCCTAATGAATGAATATGAAATCAAATTTTGATCCGATGTTAAAAATCAAAGAATATGTGTCTCCCAAGTATAGGGACTAAACTAAATAAAATGAAAAATATGGTTGACTATGTATTTGGTTGTGAATTGAATGTAAACTAATATTGTTTTTATTATTGAATTATGGAACATAGCAAGGGACGATGCCAGGCTATCGCGAGAGAAGGGAAAGTCAATAATCTTAGACGAGTAGGAGACAATTTCGATTTGTACTTTTATGATTTAAGATCATTAAACTTATATGCATATACATTTTGATTGCATGATTAAATATCGATGTAAGCTTATACTTGTCATATTGAATTGATTCATATTGAATGATAATATGTCAAGAATTAAATTGAGATGTGCATAACCTAAATAAGCATAGTACGAACTTGATAATAACATTAGTTGTGAATTGGTGATGAAATTGTATGAGATATGATATGTGAATTGGTTTATAAATTGTAATTAGATCATTGGTACCCTATTAACTATTCGGGCAGAGTCAGGTATAGTTAGTATGTCATAGGATTAGATTGTGTATAGGTTATACTTCAGTTATATGCCGATGAGTGCTAAGTGCATATTACTTCAGACACTCAGATGAATGTTGGGCACACATTTTAATCCAGCTATACTGATGAGCATTAGGCACAATTTACACTTTTGAAGTTTCCAATGAGGCACTGGGTGTTAAATTAGTGTGATGGTCAAATGATCTATGTATCTATCTTGCATTTAAGTTTAGTTAATAGGGATTATAAAGCACAAACTTGAGAAATGGTAATTAAATTGGAAAAAATTATAGGAGTTGGAACATCATGAGCATATATGTGAAATGTGTCAAATGACATCATGTGAAAGGTCATGTGAACCGGTTAAAATGAGCCCTGTGGGCTGATTTGAATATAAATGAGTCAATAGACTCGAGAGAGAATGAAATAGCAAGATGAATACTCAAATTTGATAATTACATGAAAGTGGATTAGACTTTACCTATTAAAAGGATTATGTTAATGTTTTACATGGATTACCAAATGGTATTTAACATCAAATTGTTATGTGTGTATATATATTTGTGTGGATAGTGAAATAAATTAGAAATTGAATGTGAAATGTGGATATAAAGTATGATATGATGTGTTGATATGAAATGGGTCGTTTGGATGAATGTATATACTTGATACATGAGATATGAATGATTAAAATTAGACTATGCATTGGTAGTTTCTCAACATGCTAATGTTCATGTTATTTGACTTGAATTATGAAAGTACCACTGAGCTTTATCGTTCAGCGTATGATTTGTTTATTCCGTGCACAGATGTTAGTGGATTTCAAACCCTAGAGAGGTGAAGCAGCATTCGGATCGTAAATTATTGACTTAGCAATGTTTGTATTGTTCTTTTCGTTTAAACAAATGACATGTACCTAGGTTGAACCGATTTAAATTGTAAATGGTCAACTTGGTATTTTGATTAGTGAATGTTATATTAAAGTTGACACGTGAATTTTTTAAAGCATGCGTATAAAAGGTTTGAAAATTTTAAAGAATTAAAATCTGCAAATGATGATCATCATCATATACTGAGTTGAATTTCATATTGGATCCCTAGAACATTAGTGTGTATAATTTGGTAGGTTTAATCATCTAATGCAAGGACTGAAGGGATCTGACTTCAAAGTCATGACACCATCCTATGGATATCGTGACATCATCCTTCAATATCACGACGTCCCCCGTTGAAGTCACGATGTTAACCTATTGTTTTCGAGGTCGCGACACTGCATTATTGAGGTCATGATGCCAATCCTCCATCATTGATGTCACAATGTCCCTTCGTGGTCACGATGCTAACTCAGTTAAATTTTACAAACTTTACATTTTAGTTATTGAATGATCTCGCGTTATTGAAAAAGCTTTTGCAAGTTTGTTTTAAGCCCGAAAGTGATAAAATAACATATTGTACTGCTGTAATAAACTTAATAACATGTATGAGTTGTTAGATTATAATTGTAATTGATCGTAGTTGCTCTAGCAAAGAATGTGACATCCTATAAATCGGACCTAAGTTTATTCACATGACCCATATTTAGTGGTATTAGAACTATAAGTTTATTCGATTCTTGGACTAAATCGAGCTTAGAATTGAGTCTAGAGGTACATGCCACAATCAAGTCGAGTCTGAGTCAAGATTTAGATGTTGATTATGATTTTTTTTTGTTTTAAAGCTAAAAATGTCCGAGGAATTGAGAAATTCTATTGAAGAAGTAAACAACAGTGATCACTCTGTTGTAGGTAATAATCGGGTAGAGACCAAGGCCATGATATTGATCAAGCCAGTGCTCGACGAAATAAAGCTGATAGACCTTACCGAGAGGGTAGAGGATCTACTCTGCATAATAGCAGAAGTACTTTATAGAGTAGTGGGAGCTATTTCGCAAGTTGTGCCAGTAGCTCCAACTCGACGAGCCCTGATAAAAGTTGCAAATGTATGGCGAAACTAAATTTTTAGGATTGAAAGGTGTCGATCCTTCCTCAGTTGAAATTTGGTTGGAGTCAACTGAGCAAGTTCTTTAATAGTTAGAATCTTCACCACCTAAGTGTGTTACATGTGTGATATCTCTTCTCAAGAAAAAGGCATATCGGTGATGGTTAATAGTCACCCATCATGTTCTGACAAATCATATTAATTGGATGTTATTCCAATTCTAGTTCAAAAATAAGTATGTAGGTGAACTGTATCTAGAAGACATAAAGCAAAAATTTATGATGTTGAAAAAGGTTGATATGTTGTTGTTGATTATGAGCGAGAATTCTTACAACTCAACAAGTATGCCTTAGAGTTAGTGCTAACCGAGGAAGAAAGTTACAAGCGATTCCTTTGGGGATTAAGAGATAAGCTTCGGGTTCAACTAATCTTGCATAAGCTTAAAGAATTCGTCGGTCTAGCTAAATAAGCAAAAATTATTGACAAGGCCATAGAATTATATAAGAAAGTTTAGCCTTCCCGAGAATTTGGAAAGAGAGTCGAGACGACTAGTTAACAAGCTTTCCTTAAGTTAGCTAGGGAGTCTGAAAGACTTGGGATATCAACTCCACTGAATGTCAGGTCAGAGAAAGGCTGAGTTAGGCAACTGTTAGTATTAGTGGGTAGCAGCACTAAGGGTCTCACGAGAGATGCAGACATTCTGAATTGTGAGCATTATGGAAAGAAGCATAGAAGTGAATGCTAGAAAAAGACGAGAGCATCCTTCTGATGCAGATCCCGTGTAGGAAATTGTAGCCGTGTATACCCAAAACTTTCGAATCCATACAAAGAACACGGCCATGTCACTTACCCGTTTGTGATACATGGCCATGTGCTAGCCCGTGTGTGCTAATAACTGCATTATTATGTAAGCTACCAACCAAAATTTCACCTAGGTCATGAGTATCCATTTGACCATTCTTTAAACATATTCAAAATGTATAAAAACATGCCAAAACATTTCATTTCCCTAAATCTAACGAATATGCCTCAAGGCACCATCACACAATATGAATTAATACCAAAGTACTTCTCAAGTCATGCCAAGATAGACAATGACCTAACATTTGCCTTATACACAATAAAAAAACTAACTTTCAATCACCTATTAATGACCAAAAATGTCAAATCCACAACCTATAAGATTGATATCAACTCCATTCCGCATAACATACTTAAAACATCTAATTCAATCATCCAACTTATATGCCATAATCTCTAACATAATCTCACCTATTCAAACATTCCATATCATAATTAGACATGCCAAACATTCATTTTAATCTATCATATTTCTCATGCTTAACAACCACATTTAAAGTTGTCATTTGAATCCATAATCAAACATATCAAAATGCCACCAAGCACACATACTTTATACATCACCATTCACATTTTACTTTTACAAAACACTTATATACAATTCAACTCCTATTTACATGCCAAATAATCAAGTTGAATGATTAAAAGTCTACCAAAAATGGTGGCTGGATAGTGTGATCTTCGAGTTGATCTGATCACCAAGTTCCGCAAAATGCTAACTATAGGAAATAGAAAATGAAACAGAGTAATCTTTAAATAAGCTTCGTAAGTTCATAGGTTTAAAACAATATAACTTACCTTCAATCCCACATTTAGAAAATAACACAGTTAACTAAACAATTTTCCTTATTACCACAATTCATTCTTTCAAGTGAGTTCATCGTATATATATAACTCAAAACATTTCATTCGATATCATTCAATCTCAATCAAAGCTATTCACCAAACCTTTGAACATATGCACTTTTACATTATACAACAATACTTTATCTCTTTATAATACTTTTACCATTCATCATTATCCAATTGTAACAACAATTTAGCCCGATAAACTATAATGAATAGATACAGATACGCGGGTAACCATCCAAAACACACTTGATCGCTCGAACGAGTCATGCCATCCATGAAGACACCTGGACACTAAGTGTCAAGCTCGTAGACTAAACATCCCTCTAGAAACACACTTGGGCTACACATCCCCCCAAAACACACCTGATCACTGTAAAGATAACTCAGTAATTTGCAAAAAAATGTTGGATTCTGGTACAATCAGTGAATAAATAATACGTCATCATCTCATCTCATATCAAACCCGTACTGTGTGCGAAATAGCCTAATTGGCATGCCAATTGTATCTTATCTTATGTTCATCCGGCTTAGTACACATATCAACATAACACTTTTCAATTTTATCCTTTTTCTCACCTTTGTTCCAATTTGTAACATTTAAGTATACATTCAAACATTATAAAAATACATAGAACTATATCGTATGAACTTACCAGGTATAAACAACAATAGTAGAAGTGTCAGGGACTAATCTGTTGTTTTCCATTTTCCTCGATTATCTATTGGTTCATTCATTTCTTGATCTATATGACAATTCATTTCAAATTATCAGTTCTAAATACCTTATAACAAATTTTTAATGCATATGATTCCTATTATTACTTTTCACAATTTCTCTAAAGTTTTACAGTTTATTCAGTTTAATCCCTAAAACTGAAATAAGCATATTTTTCATATTGAAACCCTAAACTTTAAATCCAACTTCAAACTCATCCCTATACAGCTCTCAAACATCTATTTTTGTAAGAATTTCATGTCAATTACATCATATTTTCATTTTAGTTCCTAAACTCAACTAACAAAATTCACTTTACAAAATAGTCCTATTTTATAACAAAGTTTCAAACTCAACCATTAAACATTAGAAACATGAAAAACCATCAATGAAAACTTTTAAAACCTTTGACAGGTTTATGATTTAGTACCCAAATTAGCTAGATTAAGCTACAACAATCTCTTTTGTAGAAAAAAAACTACAATGATCTTAAAAACATAAAATTTACTAAAAACGAACCTCGAATTAGCTCACATGCACTGTTGGAAGCTTGAACAAAGCTTAGACTTCTAACAAGGGTGATTTTTGTTGGAGAAGGAAAAAAATGAAGAAGATAAAGTTTTTCTTTTCTTTTACTAATATTCAAACTTTTATTTATTTACTATATTACCCTTAATTACACATATAAATTAATAAAAACAGACACATATAAACCATCCACTATAATGAGAATGGCTTAACCGCCACTTATGTCCTTGAAATATTGGTATTTAAGCCATATAATCACTAATAATCAATAGCATTAACTTTTATTATTTTTAGGATTTATTCCTTATACTTTAATTAACTAGCCCTTAAATAAAATTATCGGATGAAAACTTAATATAATTCTATAATATACTCGTAAATATTAATAATTAATATTTATACTAACTCGATCATCGAAAAATGGGGTTCCAAAACTACCGTTTCTGGTACCATTAAAAATAAGTTGTTACACTGTTAGTAAGGTTGTGGTCATGCTTGTGAAAATAAATTTTAATGTGTTAAACGTGATCAAAATGGTGTTTAGAAGTTGTTAAATAGGTCTTCTATTTTTTTGGATATTATATGGCATTGTTTTGGATCAAACTAGGTGAGTTTTGGGTCATGGCAAACTTCAAATGTATTGGTACAAGTAAGTTAGTAGCAAAAAATGAATAGTAATACCAAAAAGTATTGGTACAAGTACCCTGTGTACAAATAAAACTGGTTTAGATAGGGGTCCTTTCCTGTTTTACTAATTTTGACTCCTTGAGACTCGAACTTGGTCTTAATAATCCTCAAACAACTAGAACTCGATAAAAAATATTTTAAAAGTGTTTAATTTGACTTGAAATTGATTTTAATCAATATGAATGTGTAACGCCCCAAAATCTCTTATATATTTTTCCGTATGTTTGTGTCACAAATATCTGTCAACTTTAGTGGTTATGTGTTCTGGGAGTGTTTGGGAGGTCCCAAGTTCAAGCTTTCACTTGGGCAAAATTTTGTTTTTAATTGAATAAACCCCTATCTCTAACGAGTAGGCTTAAAAACAAATATTGGAAAAATATGTCAGAATGAGCCTGTTGGTCTGGTGGTTAAGAGGTGTGTTGGAGTGTTAGGGGTCTTGAGTTTGAATCTCTGTACGTGCAAGGGGGATGTTTTTTTTGTACATGTGCCATGAAGGAGTTTGAAATGTGGTAAAATTCTGAGTATTTGAGGAGTGTGGGGATGTTGTGGCCAATTTTTTGGAGGATGTCGAGGGAATTTCGGTTGTTAAGGGATTTGGGGATTTAGGGGAGTGTTTTGTGGAGTTTTGGATGGAGGAGTTTGGATAGAACCAAAACTAGTAGTGGCAATTTTAGCTACCCTCTCTCATTGCCCAATTTTCTGATAGTTTTTCCGTTTCTGTTTTGGTTTTTCTCTCTGTTTTCATCTTTTATTTTTTTTCTTTTTCTTCCCAAGCTGAATGATAACTGTTTCTTTTCCCAAATCTTGGTTGCTCCTAATCTTTTGACGTTTTGAATTTATTCTCTTTGCTGCCAAATTGCTGCCAAAATTTCTATCGAAAGTTCTTTCCCCTCTCACCTATTTTCTTTTCCTATTTTCTTCTTTGTGTTCATTCGTTCCGTGAGTAAGCGTACATTTTTGTGGTACAGTAAGTTATGTTTCTACTTCTTGATTAACTTTTGTTTGGTTAAGTGGTTTAAGGGGATTTTCTGTTGGTTGATTAGGATTGACCAAAGGGCTGGAGGTCTCTCATTGACGTCTTAAGTGGGCGAAACCTCCCTCTTTACTCGATCAAAGGTAATGTTGTTGTGAGTTTAACGCTTGGTCAACTTGTGTGTATTCAATTGAGTAAATGTTTAAGTGAATAATTGGTGATTGTTCGGTCAAGTATAGGTTTCAAAGACTTGGCGCAGTTTTCACAGCAAATAGAAACCAGGTGTGTAAACACAACCCGGAATTGGAATTTGACAAGAGCCAGAACAGGTGAAGGTCGATGCCACACGTGCGTGCGGTCGCCCGTGTGGTGAGCCGTGTGACCAAACACGGGCGTGTGATCAAAGACGCTGGCCATGTGCGATTCATGGACCGAACCAAATTGGGCCGTGTGGGCCATACGAGTGTGTGTGCCCCACATGAGTGAACCACATGGGCGGGTGGGAATATTGGGCTAGGCCGTGTGATCCACACGGCCAAGGCCATTTTGGGCTGTGTGGGCCACACGAGCGTGTGGGCCCCACATGGGCATGCAACATGGTCCTTTGAGCCCATTTTCACTATGTGATTGCTAAGGTTGCATGGGTGGCCCGAGTCGACTGTGGACCTACTGTAGGGTTGGTAAGCTTACCTAGACCCCTAATTGACTGAAATGAATACATGACTGATATGAATCAACATGATGATCCACTGATTTGATACTGTATGCCCTGATTACATGCATGATGTTATGTTATAGTATATCATATTTGTATACTACATTGCATTGGGTTGGGGGTTTATTTTGATCGGAGAAAGTGTACTGAAAGGCCTCGAGCCTAATTTTCTAGCAGCTCAGCTGCAAACTACTGTCTAGTGCTGCATTCGGTACATTTTAGAGTGTAGGGATGGGTGGGTTGATTATATCCCCACATAGAGTGTAAGGTTGGACGGAGATGGAGTGTAGAGGCTGGCTAGCTAGGACCTGTATACTGTATAATCTGTTACTGTACTAATTATTGTTACTGTACTGATTATTGTTACTGTAATGCGGCCAAGGCCCAAACACATGATTGCTTCTGTGTTGAGATGGGCTAAAGCCCAAATTGATATTGTCACTGATACTGAAAAGGGCATGGGCCTAGGCTGTGATTGCTTTCTGTCTGTTTGCTTTATATGGAATTACACACTAAGTTTTTGTAAACTCACCCTTCTGATTTGACTGTACAGGTAATCCCTAGATATAGGCGGATCGATATGACGGAGGACTCAACGGTGGCCACACGACTTATTTAATTCGACTTAGTACTTAATTATAATTTTGAATTTATTTTGGGGCATTTTACTGTAATAATGGCCTATTTGGATTTATATTTTTAATTTGGTATTTTTACTGTTTTGATTTATAACTGCTAGTATTAGAGATAATCGAGTTTCCAAAAAGAACCAAATGTTTTTACAAAATCCACTCAAATACGCAACTGTTTTAAAAAGCTTCCACAATAAGTGACGTTTTGAAAATTAATAACGTTTTGAAAGAGAATAACTTTATGAATTATGTTTTGAAAATCAACGACATGTCTTGAAATTAACATATGATTCTGTCAAGAGGTTATATAGGTAGGAGGTTTTTGACGACAACTCACTTTTTCAGAAAATACTACCATGTGACATCGCCAGATTCAGCCATAACGTCTAAGCATGACATTGTGTTGATGTTCAATGGAATTAGTTCTATTTGTTTAATTAATATCCTTGAACTTGTTTTCGTGAAATTATAAAGTGTTTGAATGCTTGAATTTCTCTTTATTTGAAATAATTAGTTTTTATAATATGAACTTTTTTTTTATGTTTGAGTTTAATTTAAAAGAAAGGTTAATCGTAGTTGCTTTAGTAATGAATGTGGTGCTTCTCATTTGGATATGGCGACCGATCGGATGTGGGTGATACACTTACTGTTTGAAAACCCAAAATTTACTTCCCTGTTACTTATTTACCCAAATCTTCTTCAAAATGTATCAAAATAAATGAACACAGGAAACAATAATGGAAACACACCAATTCAAAACCAAAATAGTTATATGCGATAAAAAAACAATAATAAGCTTTAGAAGAACATTATCATGCACTTACCTAAAGAACAATGCTCTCACAATTTCCCTAAAGAATCCAGTAAAATTTCCCAAAAGTTTTCAAAAAATAGTGAAATTTTAAAATCTTAAAGGATTATTCATCAAGTGTTGAAGAAGCATTTTCAACAAGGATAAAAAGAATAGGGATTCTCTCCGATCAATGATTCACACATGAAAGCTAACAACTATCATGCTGTTCCATTCCCCACTTAAGTAACAACACATGTCTTAACTATTAAAGGTAAGCAAGAAAAATCATTCAAGTAGCATTCATGTGCTAAACACAATTATTTAAATTCCATATTTGTGGGAAAAATTTGTTCAAGTGTTCTTACTCCACCCTTATTTCCCAACTACAAATGTCTTGATGAAAGCTACTTTATAGGTTTCCTTTAGGAAATTTTTATAAGGTATTACCTTGTTGGCCAGTCGCCTTGATCAAGGTTCGGAAAAAATCTAGTTTGGAAATAATTTTCTTGCACAGAAAAAAAATAAAAATTTGAAAACCGACCCGGTTTGTGATATTTATAGTAATAAACCATAGACTGAATTTGTACATGTGTTTTTGGATAGGTGGATCCTTATTGTTCCTGGCTTTCAGCCAAACGATATTCTTCGTTATCCTTGTACCACAAACCGCTTCGAGTGCGGACTCGAACAAATCGAATCAAACACAAAACCAAAAATATTTTCTTTACTTTTAGTGGAAAAATAAATATCTCTTAAATAAAAATTGGTAGAGTTGCAATTCTCATAATATAGATTTTTTGCCAAAATTACAATATTGAAAACTTCCGAGAAACTTGTGTTTTTCTCTTTCTGTTGGTGTGAATTGAGTCTACGAATACAATCTATTTCTAGGGAGAGTTGGTAGAATCTTGGTTGAAGTGGTAGAATACAAATAATATTATTTTGATAGAAAAATCTCCAACTCTCTATTATTTAGGGAGAGGGGCGGCAACCCTAGGTATGAATACTAGGGTTTGTCGTCCCATGTATTCCATATAAGGGAGAGTTGGGCCTCTCTTGTACTGGATCCAATTATATGTGCTTCCTGGACTTTAATCTAACACTTTATAATTTATTCCAACCCAGTGCATATTTTCTCTATTTCCAAAATTAAATATTATTTTCTCAATTAATTTAAATAAATTAAATTTTCAATTAAATAATTTTCTCAATCAAATTCTAATTCCGTTAAAATCATAACGACTTTACCATAAAAGAATCTATGAGAAAATATATTCAATTTTTATATATTTAATTGGATTCACGATGGCCAATTAATTTAAATCCATTTTATGAACTTCATTTAATTAATAATTAGAAAAATAATAAATGTAAAAGCCCGTTTTTGGGTCAAATCGGAACAATGGTTTTGGGACCACAAATATGAAGTTAAAATATTAGTTTTATTATTATATTAAAATTTACAACATGATAGAATTATTAGGTGAAAGTTTCGTAAAAAAATTTTACTGTTTGAATGCTTAATTCGGTAAAAAGGACTAAATCGCGTAAAGCGTAAAAGTTGAGTTCTAATAGCTAATGGTATTAAATAGCTATAGGGATTTAAAGTGGAAGTCCTTATATGGTAATTAGCCCATTAGAGTTGATAGTATATTTTAATGGCATGGCATTTGTGTAATTTTTAAAGTTTATAAATGTTAATCAAGTATTTAGGTAATTAAAGTTAATAATAAATAAAACCACATTAAGCACCATTTTGTATCATCTTTCTTCAATCAAATTTCACAAAGAAGAAAGCCATTTTTTGTGCTTAACTTTCGGCAATCTTATATCCTTCAATTTGGTATGTATTTTTAATCCGTTTTTAATTATTTTTTATGTTTTTGTGATCGTTGCAACTAGTACTAGCTAGCCCATGTCTTCGATTTCAAAACTGTTAAAGATTTTGATAGTTGCCATTGATGAACTTATGTGTTCCTTGATGTTTAATGGTGAAATATGAATATTTGATGTTAAATTTTCATATTTTATAAAGTGATTTTTGATAAAAATGCAAATCAGGGACTAACTTGTGAAAAGATGAAAATTTGGGGTTAAAAGTGAGAATAAATGTGAAATATAGGCTACTAGGGGCACTATCGTAATTTTTCCAAGCATGGGTCTTGTTGAATTTTATGAATTTTGAGTATTTGTGAAATAGGGACTAAATTGTAAGAAATGAGAAAATTTAGGGCCAAAGTGCAAGTTGGCTTAAATATGTGTTTTTAGACTGAATTGAATGATTATATGATTAAATGATTTAATTTTTAATACATATAGATCAAGAAAAGAGGAATCCGAAATTAGATTGGGGGAAGGCAAAATTATCGAGTAATCGATCCAATTCGTCAATTCCGAGTACGAGGTAAGTTCCTAAGTAAATAAATGTTTTTGAATTTAAATGTATATGTTTTATACATTGTCAAATTTTATTTTTATATAGATATACATTGCCAAATTTGATTTGTATATAGATATATATTGCCGAATTGATTTCAGCATTAGATGATTGGTTTCGTGCATGAATAGATTTAATTACGAAGTCGAAAGCTCCGAATGAACCTTAGTAAATGTATTGGATATTAATGTCATGATATTAGGACTTCCGAGGTGTGATTTCGTGTATGACCATGTCTGAGACATTGGAATCAAAGTGAGAAAATGTGTAAGACCATGTCTGGGACATTGGCATCGTATATGATTCGTATAAGACCCTATCTGGGACAATGGCATTGATATGCGTTAACATGTAAGACCATATCCGAGATATGGCATTGTACGAGTTTTATATGATTTTCGTATGATCTTAACAATTCCGAATGTGAATTTGAGTTGAATGGTTTAGGTATGTGTGAAGTTATATGTTCATGCAATATTAAGGTAAGTTTAGTAGTTAATGTAATAATATGCAATTATATGAGTTAGTTAAATGTTTATGTGTTTGAGATTTATTTAAATTCGGCCTAGTTGAATTAAATTATAAATATAATTGAGATGATTGAGAAAGAGGTTAATGCGAGATGATACAGGTACGTACAGAACTTATTCGAGTATTTAACAGAAAAAGATAATTAAATGGTATTTGATCATGTTTTAAGACGTGAGAAAGGTTTGTTGTAATTATATAAATGGTAATTTTATGTACAATTAGTTGAATTGTATGTGTTTGATGTATTGAATTATTCACTTGCGAGCTTACTAAGCTATGAAGCTTACTTCGTGTTATTTTCTTATGTTTTATAGTGAATCAAGGCTAACTCGGATCTAAAAGTCGTTGGGAACAACATCGCGCTATTGAACATCTATGTTGGTGCTTTTGAATTGTATATATATGGTATATGACATGTATAGGCCAGTGTCATCTTGGCATGTTTTGAGTTATGATATTAGCCATGAGATTTGGCTTTTAAAGGTTGGTGTGTATTTGGCCATATGAATTGGTTGTTTAAGAGTTGAGAAAATGCATGTTTGAACTTAAGATGAATTGATGATTATAGTAAGTTAAATTGATATACTTTTGAGTTAGTTTGGTGCTAAAATTGAACTGAAATGAAGGAAGTTTATTAGTTAACTTTTATATAGTATTATGAATGTTGTTGATCAATTTGATAAGTAAATGTTTTAGGCATGATTTATAAAGGGGTTATATTGAGTTTCCAAAAAAAAAATTCCCCGAGTTTCTAAATTAGTCCCGAATCACTCCTAACTCGTATTATGGACCTCAAGGGTTTATCTAAGGGACTTTAAGATTATTTTATATTATATTTGATAATTATTTGTATATTAATTGTAAATTGTCTGATAGATCTAGTAATGCTCTATAACCCTGTTCCGGTGACAGACACGGGTTAGGGGTGTTACATGTCATTTCCATACTTAGTGAGAAAATCACATTCATTTTTGAATATAAGTCATTTCTCTAACTTTATCATTTCTATTTATTTCTTTTCATTTGACTCATCTTGCAATTCATTTCTAGTTTCAACGAGCTAGTTGAAGGACCTATTGGACATATGCAATTGAGGCTCAAATGATTTATAATTAAGTTCCAACTTTTCACCTATTAATTATACAATGATTTAGTCACGAAAAGTCATTCCATTACAGTATTGTAACTGAGCTCTCCCTTACAACATCGCATTATGAAAGAAACTTGATCTATACTCATCCAATGACCTTGTCATAAGTGTGTTACCGTCATAGGATATTATTAATCTCTTTGGGATAATATCAGTTCTTACAATGTTATCCTAATTTATTTCTTGGTAACCATTACATCTTCCTTCATGGTAAGTTAATTACTATCAAATAGTAATCAAGTCATTAATCACAAAGACAATCGACGCCTGACCACGTTTACTTTTCATCAACCATGTAATTCCAATGAGAGGATATTATTTACCCATGTCTCGGGATATGAATTTTATTGTTGTAAATGATGGTACATATTGCAGAAGTCGTACACCAAACACACCAAATTTGGGTTCCTTATCTATTTGAACATAGACTTTTACTTACATCAAAGTGTACGAGTCACGCATACATAACCCGTCATCCACTTAGGATTTAGGCATGCCACACTATGAACGTCACAAGTGAATAAACCCATAAACAGATTCAGGATCTCTTCTTCTTGGGTCTAGTCTGATGAATTGTCAATCTTGTTAGTCAATCTATGTCTCTATCTTCTAGGAGTCATCCGCTCTTACACCCAAGATAAAACATCTCCTCAATTGGACTTGATAGAAGGCATATTAGTCTTTCAATTGGTTTGCTCATTTTCGATTAGACTAAGGACATTTTTAGGTTCATCTACTAATCTAAGTTGTCTTTTCGTATTACAATCCGACCATGTAAAACCCCTTAATATCAGTTAAACATTAGAAAACCAATGAACAACATTTGCTTCCATCTTGCTTTACTTGCAAAACCCATGTGAGGAAATTTGTATAAAGTATATTAATGCAATCAATGAATTTATTTTATTAACCAATTAGTTTGAAAAAATTACAAGTGTACGTTGACGAAAATACTAAGGGCACCAGATCCAACAGAAAAATGGAAGGAACTTGCCTGATCATGACTAAGGGACCACAACACTAAGAGAAACCACTTTGCTAAAAAAACATAAAATCGCTACACTTAAAAAGGCCTTAGAGGAAAGTAGTTTATTATATGCATAAAATGCGGACAAGCATCATCTCACACCTGATTTCCTCTAAGACCCAATAATTTGGAACAATTTAGGGTTAAATTAAAAAAAAAGAAATTGGTGGCTTTTATTGGAAAATTAGTAAAAGTTAGTAACGAAGATCGAAAAAGGCTGAAATCCACGTCTGGTTCAGTTGAATTAAAACCAACAGTTGCCTTAGTTGGTGACCAAATGATTATGGATGAATGGTTGTTATATGGTGGGAGACCGCGCATGAAGGGTTCTAAATAGTTAAGAGTTGAATCCTCAAAGGGATTTCTCTCAAATCTGTTTCACTATTTTCCCTTATTCATATTCTTTCTCAGTTGCTCCAAGGAAATGATGGTCATGGAAAGCTCTAGATAGAGTGGTGATCGTACGAGATTATTCAGAAAAGTAGAAAATTTAAGAAGTTGGCAAGGTTATAAGACCTTCGGTGTATGTAAGATTTAGAAAACAAAGTTAGGGGTTTTCTGAACTATTTTAAGGGTTTTGCATGTTTCTAGAAAAAAAAAGTTTAAACTGGGATTGCTGAGTTTAACCAATGAATCGGTTGTCTTGATTAGCTACTAGGAGAATAGAAGCTTCGGCGTCTGGAGAAGCTAAGTGAATAAGGTGAAGATTGAGTATCTGCACTTTGCCTTCTAGATGTTAAATGTTGTAATGAGAACTTGTCGTGCTAATTCTGATCATAATAGTAGATGATTGTTGAATGGTTATCTAACGTAATGCATTACGTAAAGATGTTCAGTATGGTATGCATGATTAGTGTATGCATGACTTGGAAGAGAAATTACCAATAGGTTAGATGGAGTTAGGAATGGGAAAAAGAGGCTGATTTTGTTAGATAGTGCCATATGGTCTTGCTGAGTGCACTCATGATGAGAAAAGCTCCAGGCCTTGCAGTAGGGCAATTGCGGTGTTCAAGCATCAATGTATAGGATGACGAAGGGAAGAATGGATGGATTGTAATGGGAAGAGTAAACAAGAAAGATCATGTCTAGGCCATGGGTCCGATCTAAGGCTATACACCTAAAAATGAGTAAGACCATAGCTGAAAGATGCTATGGCATCATGATAAAAATAAGTAAGACCATAGTTGAAAGATGTTATGGCATCATGATAAAAGTGAGTAAGACCATAGCTGAAAAAGATGCTATGACATCATGATAAAAATGAGTAAGACCATAGCTGAAAGATGATATGACATCATGATAGAGATGAGTAAGACTATAGATAAAAGATGCTATGACATCATATGAAAGCGCGCCAGAAAGTAAATATGACTAAAACCATGGCTGTAAGATGCTATGACATCCTTTCATAATTTGTCGGGGCGGTAAACACAAGGTTATATTGTGTAAGACCATAGCTGAAAAAGGCTACATCATCATAGATGATCCGTCGATACATTTAAACAAGGGCTAGTCCACTGGGACATTAAACACGGGGTAATCCACTGGGGCAATAAGCATGACAATTTATGACGTGTAAGACCATAGCTCAATTATGACAATCAATGGAGCCCTCCAGGATATTAAATATGGAACTTGATGAGTAAGACCATAGCTCAACTATGGCAATTTGTAGAGTCTGTGGGGACACTATCTTTTTTGTTGCCAAAGAACCTTACTTTTCTATCTTTTTTTTGTTTTTGAAAAGGAAATGTAGTGGTAAAATTATTTTATAAAAAATTTGACAGCATTTCTTCCTATTTTACGTAAACCCTTGCAAAAATTTAGATTTCACAATATAATCACATTCAAATCATCTCCCAAATCAATTTCCCACACTTCGATTTCTCAAAACATACCAATAAAATAGATTTCCATGCTTTACTATTTCATCCAAAACATTAGTTATAAAGTACTAGCAAAGAAAATATAACAAAAATATTTAAATTTAGTTTATGACATAGTATTATATATATACATGCCTAGGTACATGGTATTTATATCAACTATAAAGTAAACTTTTCACCAACATTGTTTGAGCTGATCTTTGGTTCTTCGGATGTTGTTGGAACAACCTATTGAATCTAACTACTTGCGCACGGAAAAATAGACAAACCGTACGCTGAGTAATTTTTATGCACAGTGGTGCTAATATCATATAAATCATTAACAGAAGTATTGAACATAAATTAAATGATAGAAATAAATTAAAAATGATTAAAAATATAATTAATAACATCACAATAAAATAAAATTATAATATTAATAAGCTTTAATATTTTGATATTGACAAATCAAATAAAGAAAATAAGTTTTTTAATTAAATTCAAAATCGCGTAATTAATTTAATTTGCACAATATGGAAATTCAAATAAATTCAAGTTTTTTTTTGCTTTTCTTTCAATTTAGACCTCGTACTAAAGATTAGACTCATAACTAGATACACAAATCCGCCACCCCGAGTTGTTCAGCAACAATGACCATAAGAGTAGTCCACGACCCTCTGGGAATTGGGACTGCCCACGACCCTCTAGGAATAGGGGTGAACAATAATAACAACTCACCAACTTGGCCTTTTCTCCCTCAAACCTCTAGGAATTGGAGAGATCTAAATTCTCTGATATAAAGATTCTATGGCATGCCAACTATATTCGATTTAGTCTAACTAAGTGAAATGGGGTAAAAATCAAATTTCATGATCCATTTCAATTCCATTTTCATATAATTCTCATTTCAATTCCGTTTCATGTTCAAATCACATATCGCCTAATGTAAAATTAGGCTTTCAATTCAAAACATATTAATCATTTTCTTAATCAATCATCTAAAATCATAATACTCAAATCAAATCATAACCATGAATTTCTAATTTAATCATATAAAAAACATAGTATTCATCTCGAAATATAATTTTATAAATAGTAACTAAATCATTCAAACTCATCCAAAGCTCATAAAATAAAATAAAATAAAATCAATATAACTAGTCATAGTAAACTAGATATTTTAAAGCTTTATGTAATGAATTTAAGATATTAGCATAAACCGAAGTTTCAATCGCTTTACTACTTCTTTTTGCCTTTCTGCTTCTAGATACTCACTTCGTTTTTAGCTACAATAGGAGCAGTTCAATACGAAACAATGTCATTTATCCATTCTAATTCTAAAATTAATAAAAACAAACTTAAATATGCATGGTTAATGAAGTTAGCAACTTAAGTTTCCTAGTCTGAAATTCGCATATCTTTCGACTCGATTATCCGTTTTCAATTCTGTCTTCACCAAAGTACTCACTGCTTCACAAGCTATCGTTTAGCACCAGTATTACACAAATTGGCCCATGTTCTATACTTCCCCTTTAACATGGCCAAATATACCAAGTAAACTTTTCATCCATTTTTATTTCTTTTTCACACTTCTAACAAGCTAGAATTCATCTTCTAATCATTTCCTCTCCAAAAATATACCTACTTCAGTTCAGTTTTCTAAGCTTCCATCAATGTTCTTTAATTCCAACTTTTAAAATACTTGATAAGATAAAAAAAGCTATTGGTATATATATGTAAAGCAGGCTTCAAAGATTTAAAATCTAAAAAATTTTTTGAAGAAAAAGCATACCTTATACTTGAATTTGAAGAAAAATAATGGAAGCAATTTTTTTCTTTCCCCCCTTCTTTTTACATGAAAAAGAAAGAAAGATGAGAAAGATGAACATCTTTCTCATTTTTTTATATATTATAATAATAATTAATAAAATATTATTACTTATTAAACTATTATTACTTAATAAAAAATCATTTAAAAGTCATCATGAAACCATTGATTTTTTAAGTAATGGTAAAATTACCATTAAGTCATTTCCATAAAAATAAAAATAGGATAATTGCACTTTAGTCTCTATACTTTTCTAACTTATTCAATTTAATCCTTGAACTTGATACCGGATTTTTAACTTAATCACATGCTCCTACTAATAATCCTCTGTGTTTTCATGTTTGACAATTTTCTCTAAAAATGATCAGAATTTTTTATACTACTATTTATTTATAGATCACTTATTCAATGACTTCTACCATAAATATTCTTCTTCTCTTTTTTTGTAAAAAAAGGTAGGGATGTTACACACTAAATACAGGGTAGTCTGTTGGGACAATAAAAATAGGTGGTCAACCAGGATGGTATTTTGGGGAAGTTTTGCAAACAAGGAAGAAAGGTTACAAGGATAATGGAAGTATGGGATGAAATAGTTGGCCAGCAGGTCAAAAGAATCCACCAATGAATAGGAAACTTAACGGAAGTGGGAAAAGACTGCTAAAATAGTAGGTGTGAAAGCCAGTAAGGCATATGAATGGTAATCGAGCAAGAAGTAGTCTTACGAGTTGATACACTAGTGGTACCTGGTGTACAGACGAATGAAAGATGGTTTAAATAAGGATCGTAGATAAAGATTCGTGACCCGCACGCGCTTGTGCTCGAGAAAACAATTGATTTTATAAAATAATTTAAAAGAATAGGTTTTTAATTGCAAGCATACAGTGTCAGTTGTAATATTTGTAGTTTCGATGGAGCACAAAGTATTCAAAGGGGTCGAACCCAAAGGATTTCCTAGTTGGTAAATGTGTTTATCAAGTTAATTATAAGTTAAACAATTACCAATTTAATCGAGTCAGAAATTATTAGTGCAAGTCCAAACAAAATTGCTTATAAACTAAAATTAAACTATTAATTAAACTGACTAAGCTAAACTTTTTCCTAATGTTTTAGATAATGTAAATTATTAAATGGTGGTCAATTGATTAGTTAATCATTAAATAAGCTAATAAATCTGTACCGATTATATTGGTTGTTACTCTTAGCTAGGAATCTCCTCCCGGTCTCATCCTAAACTAAAGGATACCACCTAATATTACCTCTCAGTCTCACCTAGGCATATAAATTACCTCTTGGTCTCACTACTCGACATAATTATATTGAACTATCTAAGGAGAAACTCTCCCCTCGGTCTTGGTTATCTAGGTTTTTCGCTAGAGGCGTCAATTCTAGTGTATTAAGCATTTCGATATAATAGAACAACCAACCAATCAAGAATTGACATCAACTTAAGCTAACAAACAACCATCCAACAAATTTAGCACATGGTAAAGCTTAACGTCCAAACAAACATTTCATCAAACAGTTAATAAGCATAATATAGAGATAAGGATAATAAATGTTGGTTTAGGTATGGAACCAATGGCACCCAAAAGCTTCATTCATCTTCATTTGCAAAGTCTTTTATAAGACAGAAAAAAAGTGAACTACAAAAGAAAAATCTACTCTAAAAAGAGAAGAGAAAACCTAAACTAAAACTGAAAAGAAAAAGAAAAGAAAAGGAAAAGGGAAAGAGAAAGAGAACCTAACCTAAAAAATATAAACCCTAAAGAAACTATTTAGCCACCAAAGAATATGAAATGAAAGGCTTATATAATTGTATTTATAGCCTATTAACATTGAACCTAACAATGACGATTTTACCCTTAAGTAAAAAGAAAACATAAGGTTGTTTGGACACAAAATTGCCCCTATAATTTTTTCACTCATCAAGCAACGATATCATGGTACCCAGGCTTGGGTATCGCAATACCTACAACAGTCTTGAGATTGGGAGTCCTGGTGGTCTCGGTATCGAAATACCCATGGTCTGGTATTGTGATACCATGGTGATGGCCTTTGTTCTCCTCATTTCAACATTGTTAGGGGTATTACGACTTCCATGCTTTGATATCGCGATATACCCCTTCTAGGTGATGTTTTCTTCAGATTCGGTCCACCGTCGACTCCTTAGAATACTCAATCAACATGTTAGGTTCCCCATGGCATGATTGGCCAATTTGGGTCTCAAAAATGACTTAAAACTAATAAAAAAATTATTAACAACAAAGCTAAAAACCAACAAAAACATATAAAAGACACTTAATTGTTTGGTAATAAGCTTCTTAAGGTTAATAAAGAGCCAAATTACGGTAGATTAATCCACTAGTAAGAAACACTAGAGGGTGTCTGGAGAAACCTTATAAGCTAGAGATGTAACACAAAGTACGCAGGTTGGTCTATAAGAAAAAGAGGGGTTAGTCAAAACCCATTGACAAGAAGGATATGTCGGGTGACAAATATGTCTATCAAGACTATACCTCTTCAAAGGGGAAACTATTAAGAAAGTACCAGCCAAATGGCTAGTTCCGTAGGGAACCAATGTAAGGGAGAAATCATGGATACATGTAACCACTTCAACGATAGTCTGTTGAGTACTAAAGGTCAAAAAGATCCATAACAAATGCATATGTCACTCTTACGAGCATGGTATCCGGAACAAGGTGGATTACAAAGAAGTAATCCAACCGTTATTTGTCCCAAGTAGGACGTAATCCACCAGAGTGATAAGGAATCTTAGTAGATATCCCAAAAGATGGGATGGCAGGAAGTCTTTCGGGACTAGGGTAAGAGAAGGAGTCTGCCATGGACTGAACATATTTAGAATAAACGCCAAGGGGGAGATACCTAAGGGCCATTTGTAACACCCCAAAACTCGACCCAGAAGTTCCGACCAAATCTCAGAGGTTACATTGACCACCGAAATGATCCAAAAGTAATTTAGAAAAAGAATTGTTTAAAACTCATTTCGAATACAATTTGCTAAAATTTTACTAAATCGTTTAACAAATTTATGGTTCAAAATCGTAATCAAGTGGCGTTAAAACATTTAGGAATAAACAATTTCAAATTTATTTTTGTACAGTCTCAAAAATGCATCAATGTTGCCAAATGCATCACGGAATTTCAAATTAGAAATTGTGCGAAAAATATGTTATCCAAAATCGAAATCACATAGTTTAACGAAAAGTTCAAACCTTAACCCATACCACAATTTATATAATCACTTTACAAATAATCTTAAAACCAACCTTATAATCTTATGAAAGTTTTAACTAAACCGAATGAAACAAAACTTTCTAAGACCTTTGGCTACAGAGTCCAACTTCTAACACAGAATTTACCTGAAAGAGAGGAAACTAAAGGATGAGCTACACGAGCTCAGTGTGAGTCCAAAATTATAAACAAAAGCAATAGACAGAGTATCAAAACAAATATTTGATATGTGCACACAAAAAATGAACGAACAAAAAGTATCAGTACTCAATCTTACAAGTAATTTCCAATAATCATACACACATACCATAATGGTATATTTTACACGTCAGACTATTCACATTAATTTGTAACTATCCCAACCATCAGATAGATAAACCCATACCATATATGAGATATATGCCATAGATTAAAAATCCACCCAACTAGTTTAACACCTCTTCGTCCACCTTGCACACCACACAAGGGCTACAGAAGGCGCGTCCACCATGTACAGAAGGCGCGTCCACCCTTCACACCACGTATAGTGGAACTAAGCCACTCGAGTGTAACTATGTAGCCGAGCTGGTATATGGTTAGTATAGTACGGTAAACTGTTATACAAAAATATTGCAGTTAAAACTGCCCAAATCAGTCTTCCTTCTCTTCGCAACCAAAACCCTAAATTTTATATAAATGTATGAATGCACAGGAACCACTAATAGTCTCACAGATATAGAAACTCATATTTAGTTTGTCAATTTTAGAATTGGTTTTACTTATTTTATAATTATTAAGTAACGACAACAAAATACCTCAACTCATTTATCACATCATCTAAACACATGAAGAAACAAATAACTTAAACCCTGTAATTGCAAACACAAACTCAAATCTAAGTAGAAAATAGAGTTCCAACACATTTACAAAGGCCTCAACGAATGTTGGACTACATAGGAATTAAGGCGGGTCAAAATATGACACAGAATAAAAATCTACGAAACAGGGCCATACGACTATGTGCCCTAGCTGTGTGGAGGTCTACACGCCCGTGTGGTGGTCTACATGCTTGTGTGCAAGATGCACATGCCTGTGTGGAGGAGACACATGCCCATGTGACCGAGTTACATGGCAGTGTGAGCAACCCGTCTAACTCACAGTTTAAAATTATCAAAATAAGGTGTAGAGCAGACTTGGCCGTGTGGAATCTCATACGTCTTTGTGGATAAGGGACACGACCGTTTGCCCAAGGCATCTGCTCGTGTGCAAAATGATAAAAATCCCCCAATATCAGGCACATGATCATATGGCACCAAAAATCACCGGAAACCCTAATTCTCAATGTCACACGACCGTGTGGCCGCCTTTGTGGTCACAAAACCACATCGAAATAGACCAAAATCGTGAATATGCATCAGCAAAGCAATCCCTAATTACTAAGGGTTCAGAAACACATCTTAGAATGTGATTCCAACACCAAAAATCAGTCGATTCGACTAGACTTAACCAATCTGATACTAAATTTCAAAAACACACAACCATTTCAAAATCTTTATCAACAACAACAAAGAATCAAGAAACTAATTTAAAAAATCAAAGGCACTTACAAGATTCGGCACTTATACAAACTAATCACACAATTACTCTATTGGAAAGCCAAACTCAAATCTTTATTACCGAACAAGAATTAATGCAAAGACCCCCACCAATTTAATACGCCAACCAAAAAGAAAAAAATAAAAACAAAAAGAACAAAGGAAGAAGGAGAAAGACTGACATGAGAAAGGAATAGAGAAAAGAGGAACGTGTGAAGAAGATTTTACATAAATCCATCTTTCAAATAAAAAAATTTAAAAAATAATTAAATGAAGTTAAGTTAACTTAAAAAGAAAAATATTAAAAGAAAACTTCCTCTTTTCTTACATCAACATTTAGACACAAGACCACGGCAAACTAACAACACATTCTACCACCGAACCAGCAAGCTCATTCTAACATTAAAATGTGTAACTAAACACAATTGCTCAACCTACTCATTGACCCTAAATACTACCTCAAAACTTCTAACCCCAAACTCCGAGATGTTACACCATTAGAAGGGTAGATCGTAGAACTACCTTATAAGGACATGGTGGAAAGAAGATTTCTACATTAGGAATAAATGGAAAGAAGAATACAAGTAAACGAAGGACAAAGTCTGCGAAGATGGTGAAACGGCTGAGGAACCGTCAAGACTAATCGTGGGTTGATAGGATTGCCCAGGGGTAATTCTCTTAACGATCTATCATCAAATGGATAGGATTAGGAATAAATCAGAGCCCACTATGATGATTTTAAGAGAACTTACTCGTATTAGTAGAGAGTTATCTGTGTTTAGTTCTTTCTATTTAAAACCCATAAGGGGCGGGGTCTATTATCGTAAAATGTAAAAGCTCACTAAGTTCAAACAATAAACATTGTATAAAAAATTAGACTCTGTTGTAAGTTCATATAAATAAGTATTACAGTCTGATTTTAAATTGGTGAGTCTTAAGTATGTTTAAAAACCTAGTCTAGTTATGACACTTCATACCCGGATTGTCACATTAGTACTACCTTGAGACCTGATAATAAGACAACAAGCCTTCCAATCACATCCAAGTGTTGGAAGCCCACCATGAATAAATTGGTTACTCTGCCTAGTAAGACACCTGTTAGAAGGGATCTGTTTCGAGGCATATAAACCTTCCTCGTTGACCATATTCTCTTAAGGCACTTTCTATACGTTGAAACTCTACTAAAACAACTTTAGAATCTTCTATCCTATTCCTCTTAGACCCTTGGAACCACTTTCATCAACTATCGGAATCATCATTGATCATTATATCCTTAGTTCCATAACAACAATATAAAAGGCTAAATTCTATAATCCCTAGCATCCTCATTGAAAGAAAATCTTACTATAATCATTTCCTTAATTTGTTATTTCCTTTGTTAAAATTTTTGCTTGAAAGTTCTTTGTTTGGGTTTAGATGATCACGTATCAGATTATCTAATTTGATTGAAATGCATTCAAATTATTAAAGTTTAAGGCAAATTACTTTAATTAAGAATGAGTTCGATTAATTTTCAAATTCTTTGGATTCATATAAACTCTTATAGATTAAAGATAATTTCATCAAAATTGAACAAATTCATTGATTTGAATAAGCTTTATTAAATATAAAGGCTGAGGGGTTGATTCATCAAATGTCTACAAACTATTGTGTAGATTCTAAATTGGCCTGTAACTTCAAAGCAATATAATTGAGTCCTCAAAGTATCAATATCATACTAATTATGTCCTTCGTCAATCTAACCATAAATTTAAGCATTAAATGTAGTTTGGATATAATGTAAAGCATATTTAAAATATGTTGATCAAATTGTAAGCATATGTGTAGCTACATATGAACAACTTGGATTTGACAGGTTAAAAACAAACGATGTCATTAAAAGATAGTAAGGTTTTTTTTTTTACACTTTAAGTTTAAATTGTTCATCTAGTAGGTACACACATGTTTATAATTTGATTTATTTGTTTTAAATATGCTCCAAGTCATAATAGAGTTGGCCTTTAGCACCTAAATTGTCGATTAGACAAACAAAAGGACTTTATTGATAAAAAAATGATACTTTGAGGACTCAATTAAAAAGTTTTAAATTTGGGAAACCCATTTAAATTTTTTGTCATAGTTTGAGGTCATTTGATGCAATTAACCCATGACGAGAGTCTTATTGCAAATATATCGTGATTAAAAATTAGATTGGATATCTGACCAAAAGAAAAAAAAAGATTTCAATGGTAAATATGAAACTATCAGAGTTGAATAAAATTTTTTTGACAAACTAACTAGAATTGATAGAAGACAGAGAGCCAAATTTTGAAAAAATAGTTTAAAACCAGATTTTTGGGGTTAATTTATAGGTTTAATTTTTTAAGAAAATCTAATTTTAAAGTCATTGTATAATCCAAAATTTTAGCTATTTTTTTAATCTAATTTAACTAATTTGTGCAATAAAAATGATAATATATATTTTGTACTTAATCAGTATTTGATATTTTTTGAGTATTTAAATTTGTATTTACCAATTACGTTGGTACATTTGCACTAATATCGTTTGTGCTGACAGGGAACTGATAGTCAATCTAACGGTGACACATTTTATGTTCTCAATATGTCACATTGCAAATATAAATAAAAATTATAAATATATAAATTAATTAAAAATATAAATTTTCACATCAAGAATGAATTTGGTCAAATAAATGTCCACATTCATTCTTGATATTTTATTTTTTACATTTTAATTCTTTTATAAATATCAGTTTATTTATATTGTTATTATTAATTTTTAATTGAAAATTTTAAAATATATAAATTAATAAAAAATTTACGTCATTAAATGAACCTAGATAGATGGTTGTCCAGATTCAATTGTATATAGACAATAAATTGTCTAGATTTATTTTAGACATGCTTTTTAGTTCTTTTATATATTTATATATTTTTATAAATTGATAAATTTGCACTTTTTATAAATTTATATATATTATATTATAATTTTGTATATGTTTTTCAAAATATTATAGGCTTTTTTATATATTTTTAATTGTATATATTTTTATAAATATATATTTTGTATATTTTTAAAATAATAATAAATTTATATTTTATAAAAATTAAATATATAAAATTACAAAAAAAAACACAAC
Organism: Gossypium hirsutum; assembly: GCF_007990345.1. Lineage (NCBI taxonomy): Eukaryota > Viridiplantae > Streptophyta > Magnoliopsida > Malvales > Malvaceae > Gossypium > Gossypium hirsutum. The sequence continues at coordinate 28,990,950 of NC_053446.1, forward strand.
TGGAATGAATCTTGACATATATTTGTCCAGATGATGTGAAAAAATTTACTTTTTAAATTAATTTATATATTTTTAAAGTTTATTTTAATTTTTTAATTTATATTTGTCATGTTGCATATTGAGAGGCTACCATTTGTCACCATCAAATTGGCTATCGGTGCCACGTTAGCATCAACGGTGTTAGTGCAGAAGTACCAATCTAGTTAACAGAATACAAGTTCAAATATCAACTAAGTCTAATAAATTAAATACTAACTAAATACAAATGAAATAAATATGTATTGAACCTAATGGTTATTAGGATTATTATAATCAGTCATGGATCTAAAAATACGACTTAGGGGGCAAGGGAGAAGACAAAAAATTTTTTGGGCAAAATTAAATTATATATTTTATGATAAAAGAAATACAATTTTGTCATTTTAATAGCCTATGTCCTTATAATTTTTAGAGGATTAAATCAAATTTTTATCATTTTTTGAGAGTCAAAGTACAATTTTACCATTATTAATTTAAAATTTTATAAATTATAAAAGGACCTAAATGAAAAATATTTTATTTTATGGAGGGTCGGGCCCCAACCAACCCCTAGATCCGCTCCTAATTATAATGACAGTGGAATTGGTTCACTTTCATAATTATTTTTTAATAATATAATATTCTTATTTTTAGTTTATTTGAATGTTTATAAACTTTTTAGTTAACTTTGATTGTTTTTGTAACAGCCCGATTTTGGGCCAAGTCAAAGCAGTGGTTTCGGGACCACAAATTCGATGAGGAAAAATTTATTTTTATTATATTTTTATGGTCTACAATTTCACGGAATAATTTCGTAAAAATTTCGTTCAAAAATTTCGACGTTTGGGCACTCAATTTAGCCAAAAGGACTAAATTGTAAAAAATGAAAAAGTTAAGTTCTACATGTTAAAAGTGTCCAATTGTTATGAAATTTTAAATTGGAGGTCCTTAAATGGTAATTAGACCATTGGTTAACTTTTTGGACAAAAATGGACAAGAGATAAGTGAAATAGGATATTTTTAAGTTGGGGGCATTTTGGTCATTTAGTAATGAAAAGAATTAAAAAGGTCAAAATAGCAAAAAAATTTTCCATCTTCTTCATGATGTACGAAAATAGCAAGGGGGAAACCATGGTTAGGGTTTTCAAGCTTCCAAGCTCCATAGTAAGTGATTCCAAGCCCCGTTTTTAATGTTATTTACATTTTTGAAGTCCCAGTAGCTTAATTTAGCTTATTCTAGTAATAATTTAACCTAGGGTTTATATTTGGAAAAATACCCATAGGTGAAATATGTTTATTTTGATGTTTTATGATATAATATGAAGCTTGAAATTGTGTTAAACAATTTTTGCTAAGCGATTTTCAGTTAAAACAAGTGAAACAACATAATCGGTAAAAATTATTATTGTTCATAAGTGCATGTTAGAGAAAGAATTTAATGTTGATATAGAAGGAAAACATGTTCAGCATGTTATAAAACATAAGAAAAAGGAATAAAATTTAATTTCCGAGCCTAGGGGCAAAATCATAATTTTGCAAAAGTTTAGTGGTAAAAATGTAATTTTTTTAAGTATGATTTTTGGATCAAATTGATTAATATGAGTGCTAAATAGGTTAAATGTGTTGTTAAAAGTGGTGAAAGGCGAGCAATTGACCTTGAGCATATGATAGTAAGTAGTATGTAATTAATACATTGTTTATAACTATTTTGATATTTTGTTATAATATATGAGAAATCGTTGAATATGAAATAGTTATATAACAATTAGAAATTTAGAATTGATAGTTGAATCGATTAAAATATGCTTGAATTGTGGATATATCATTGACAAGTAATAAGTGAAGTAGTTGAATTGAATTATTAAATTTGTTATGGGATTGGACTGAAATATTGAAATTGTGATTTGTGTAAGGATAAATTGTAAATCCTTGAAAAGTAAGAATCTCTGTGGGACTGTCAGAATAAGAAAGGCTTGAATAAAGTGCCTATAAACACATGTGTAGTACTAAGTGTAGGCTACTACGTGTATCGATAGATAATGGTCACATGTGTAGTACTATGTGCAGGCTACTATGTGTACCGGAAGGCTTTGGTCACGTGTGTAGTACTATGTGCAGGCTACTACGTGGACAGGAAAGTTTGATCACGTGTGTAGTACTATGTGAAGGCTACTATGTGTATCGAATGATAATAATTACACCGGTGGTACTATATGCAAACCACCGAATATTCGCTATTATACCGACGTGTTCAATAGGATATGAGTATTGATAAAAAAAATATGAGTATGTGATTGAAGTGTGAAAATTTGCTAAAGAGTAACTGGAGTGATGAAGTTTCGTATTGTGCTTACAAAATAAATTGTTGTAATGTTATGTAAATGAGTGAAATTGAAACAGAATAGATTCAAATAGTGGAGGTGATGTTAGTTTGAAAAATCACCAAAAATTGTTGAAATTGAGTTATTGGCTGAATGAGATATGGAATTAAAGCTTAATGAGTCTACTTTCATATAAAAGAAGAAGATCAAGCAAAATAGTTTTATATTTTGAGATATTTTAATTTTAGTGAGAGAGGGTCGGATTGATTTCGGAATCCCCCATTCTAACTTGGAAAAATCATTAAAAATTGTACAAAAATAATTATGAGATATAATTTATATGCTTAGAATTATTAATGAGTCTATTTTCAAAAAAAAAAAAACAAATGGAAATATCATCTGATTCTGTACAATGAGATAATTCATTTTTAGTGAAGAGAGGTCAGAGATGTTGAGCAATGAAATAGGGGTGACTTTAATGAATAAACTGTACTAATTGGCCAAGCAAAAAATTCTGAAAATTTTATGGTAATAAGATATTTGAGTCTAGTTCCTGGGAAAATTAATGGAACTTAATTTTGAGCTCTGTAACTCCAGATAAAAATAATTTAGTGACTGTAACCTGACTAGACAACTTATTTGAAGTTGAATGAATAGTGAAACTATAGAGAATGTTATTTTTAAGAGTGTTATGTACACTAAGGATGTGCAATGGAGAGGAGGAGGAGAAAAAAAATAAAATATACGAATGATTCATGTATAATTGGCTATATGCTCGTTTATAATCGATAGACGCTGAATTGAATAGTAAATTCGTATCGGTATTGAATTTATTAATAGCAATTGTTGAATTTTTGAATAATATGTTAGTAATAAAAAAATAAAGTAAATATCAATATTGAATTGTTTTTGAGTTGAATGGGAATTATTATTGATATGATTTTAATTAAAAGAATTATTGTGGTATTGAAATGCAAATTGGATTGAGAAATTAATTTGAATTGTGAACACGAAGAGTTATGAATTGAATGGAATTGAAATAAAACATTGAATTGTTATTGCTTGTGAATTAGTCATTTTGGTACATTGATGTGATCCCAATCACATCATGTTATGGCACCACTCGTTGCCATCGAGATTGGCCTAAACTCTAGGGGCCCAAGTGCAAAATGAAACTCAATCCAGCTCAATTGAGTTTAATTCAGCTCAATTTTAGCTCAATAAGCTCGTTCTTAGCTCAATGAGCTCATTTTTAGCTTACTTTAGTTTGTGTTTATTTTGCTGGAATAAATAAATAAATTGCTGCTAGTTAAATTAGTTAATTAGTTTAAGTTAATAAATTTGTTAAAATCTGGACATATTAATTTTTTATGTTAAATGTTTTTTATTTGTTTTTTTAATGCAAGTTTTAATTTGTCTAAGTCTATTGCATGTTTTTAATGTGTCTTAGTCAATGCCGAATTTAATGTCTTGTTAAGATCATATAAAATTTGTCATAAGTTAATTATTATGTTAAATTAGTGTGTCTAAATTATATTAATGCATGTTCAGCTGAATTTTGTGTGATTTAATGGTCTTCATGTGTTTATGTAGGTGAGCCGAATGTGAATATCTTTTTAATGCAAGGTTCATGAACGGCTTGGTGCAACGTATGGGAGTGTGCATGCACAATTGAGGTTCAATGGAAGGCATTTAAGGGAGCACAAGTACTTGGGACGTTCATGCAAGAGAGGGATGCTGAATGTTCATGCATTTGAACATTCATGGACCGAATTGATGGAAGAACATACCTTGGGACGTTTCAGGCATGTTCCATGTATTTTCAAGATGGCCAATCAAGTTTTCAAGGCACTTTAAAGCTTCATTCAGCCAAGGGAGATGTTGAAACAATAAGGGGCTGCACATCCATGGAATTAAGCTTTCTTCAAGATTAAGAATGCATGAATGCATCTAGTGAAGCAACATGATGTTTCGGTCAATCCATGAATCATCTCCAAGCATGAACCGGATTTTTAATGCTTCATTCATGCTCATTCAACCGAATTTAGCTACAACAAATTAATGATTTCTTTCTAGAATTTTCTAGCATATTCATGGCTGAATTCTTAGCCATTAAGTTTCCCATTCGGCTAGCCATGCTTGGTTCTATAAATAGTTGATTAATTTCATTGTAAAAAGGACTTTTTGCCAATTTGATAATATATTGAATATTTGTGAGATTTTCTTCTCTCAATTTTGTCCAAAGACTCCGTTGGCTTATCTACTAGTTAGTGGCGTCAACCCTACTCTTTGCAAAACCAAACTTATCACTTTCAACCAAAGTGTGACGTTCAACTTATACTGAGGTTCCTATCTTTAATAGATAGTGGGTCGAGGTCCTTTATCTTCGTCTATTTTCCATCTTAAGAACATATAAGATTCAGGTCAACACTTACCCATTATGTTGGTTCTTTCTTGTTTTTAAGCCAATCCATCCATTTCCTATTAAACCGAAGTTCCATACCTTTCCATTGTATTACTTCTTTTCTTAGCCAAAAAAAATTACATAAACCAATTCCCTTTAACCTTAATTGAACCATAAACAACTTCATCGAAAGATTATATCTCTTAGACTCAAGACGAACGAAACTTCTTCGGTAGACGATCAAGCAACGAAAGCAACTCAACTCATTCAACCGAGGCTGGTTCACATCATTTGGTATCAGAGCTTGCTAAAACGAGGAGTTCGGACGTTCAGAACAAGTTCGGAGTGAGTTTGTAAAAAAATATTCAAAAAAAAATTTCGAAAAAAAATTTGAAAATTCAAAGTATTGTATTGAATTTAGTTTGTGTATTTTGTTTATGCTGTAAAAAAAAGGAAAAAATATATATATACGACATTAAAAAAAATTTTGCGAAAGTGTTCATTGGTTGATTTCCCGATCAGCAAAATTCAATTTACATTTTATTCATCCTTATACGCCATATCTAAAACCATTTTTCTCTTTTCTTTCAAGCCTACCCATCTCCCTTACATCTACCTTCCTTTGTAATTCTTTGAAACCGACCCTCTAAACTAAAGATTAAGCCTTACCGAGTCTTATACGAAATTACAAGAGAAGAAACGAGAGGAAAAAGGCACGATTGTGTGAGCACATCTGAGAGGAGGTAAAAGCCAAAAGAGTGTAAACACGAGTGTGAGTGTCGTTCTTTCTTTCTTTTCTGAGTGAACGTGAGTTTTTGTGGTGAGGATTATTTTTCTTTCTAATTTATCTTTTGTTTTCTAACATTTTGTTGAAACATGTCTGAAGAATTTTCTGAATTTGAATTCCAAATGTGGAAGCGAGAAATGCAAAGGATAATGCTGTATGAATTCCGACGAATACAAGAAGGAGAACTCCAAGTACCATCCGACAAAGATAAAGAAGATTTGACACCTGTTAACATTGACATCAAAATGAGTTCAAGTCTTCAACGATTGGAGAACGAACCGCAACATGAGAATCTGTTTCATACTCGATGCCGTGTCCATGATAAAATCTATTTTATCATTGTTAATGGTGAAATTAATTCAAACGTGGCTAGTATTCGAATGGTGGAAAAACTTGGCTTGACCACTACCAAGCATCCACAACCTTATCAACTGTAAGGGCTTGGCTTTGAAGGCAAATTTAAGGTCACGCAACAAGTGCGCATCGCTTTTTCCATCGGTAGATACCAAGACGAAGTTGTTTACGACGTGGTGCCTATTCAAGCCTGCCACTTATTGCTAGGAGAACCATGGCAATCAGATCGTAAGGTCACTCACGATGAACGTACCAATAGGTATTCCTTCAAGCATCAAGGAAGGAAAATCACCTTAGCGCCGCTCACACCGGAACAAGTCCATAAGGACCAAATCAAATTGAAAAATTCAATTGTACAAGAACATGAGCGAGAAAAGAACATTGAAAAAGAAATTGATAGAAATGAAAAAGAAAAAGACGAAAATGAGATTTCAAAAACAAAATAGAGTGAAAAGCAAAAAGAGATTGAAAAAGAAATTGAAAGAGAAGAAAAAGAAAGAGTGGAAAAAGAAATTGAAAAAGAGTCTTCAAAAGAAACGAGTGAAGAAAGCAATCAAGAAAAAGTAAGGAATATTTTTGCAAACCTTCGTTTGAGTTTGCCTTTTAATTCTTCTTCATTTCAGGTTTGCAAGATTCCATTCACGGATTGGTTCCAACTTCATTACCATTCTACCGAGAGACGTTTTCAATTGATTGAAAGAGGTAAGTTGGAAGACAAAAACGATTGTCACATCTCAAATGGTAAGCAAGGTAAGGGTTCCTTGTTGAGCAAGTTTCAACACATTCACTCACATGTTAATGACAAGATTGCTGAAAATTATTTTTGCGAAAGGGATTTTCACATTGAATTGGTTAATTGTCGTTCGTCTATTATTTATGATTTTGTTTCAACTAGTGCCATGAAAAGTTTTTTCTATGATAAGTTTGTTGTTGGCAATTTTATTGAAGGCGTTCGATTAAATCAGCATGAACAAAGTGTGATAGTGTGTGATAAAGATTATTCACATACGAAGTTTGATTTGTTTGATTGTCATATTCTGAATGATGGTGATTACATCTTCCATAGTGGTAAGAAGTGTTTTCCTATTGATGAGTATGACATTGGCAAGATTTTTGATGAAGTGCGAATAAATTAGCACAAACAAATTTTGAACTCTTGTGATATAAAGTTGGCATGTGAAACGCCTAGTCTGCTTGTGTGTAGTGATAATTTGAATTTTTTGATTTTTTACGTAAATTCCCCATGTCTGAACAAGTCTGTTCGAATGAGATTTACGATGTATGAATGTTTGAACATGTGCATGCTCAAATTCTCTTTGTTTCACTTGTGTGAATTGTTGGTAATTAAGAAATTCGCGCTGCATTTTAGAACGAGTGAAAATATCGTGTGTTCAACCCTGGAGTTCGCTATTCTGGTTCACCTTTGAGAGAAAGCAAGCATTGTAAATTTTGTTTGAATGGACATGTAAACAATCGTTGCTTGTATGATGCTTTGTCACTAAGTCAGAAAACGAGACATGTGAATCTTGTTGGCTTGTCAAGACAAAATCAAATCTTTGATTCTGGAGAATGTTGTATATTGTTGTTTAACAGATTCGAGACATATGAATGTTTAAAGGCATGCTTGTTTAATTTTCTTTTGATCCGAATATGTGATAAGACGATGGCATGTAAAATGGTTAGTGCATTTGAATTTGAAGATGGTGTCTCAAATCTGCCTTGTTATATAAATTCTGCATGTTTAAGTAAGATTGATCGAGTGGAATTTAGATTACATGATCATTTGGAGGACTCATTGATACATTTTGATTATAACTTTGATTTGATTCTTATGCATCCTTTATTACCGAGTATGGAGAATCATTATGAACAGGTAAGATCCACTTCTACTTTTGATCCCAGCATTGGATTATGCATTCTAATTTTGAATAAGATTCTAGAAAGATCGTTTGAGTTTATAAATTTTTGTGTCACTAATTCGTTCCATTCTTATGTAGGTGACACTTTGGGATGGTTTCCTCCTAAAGAGGGAGGGCATGGAACTAGCTCATTTTCTTTACAAACCCTTTGTGATTCTAACATTTTGGGAAATGTCTTCTCCAGGTTCATGAATAAAAGGCTTCATGATCTTGAACGATTTTTTGCGAGCAAGTGGCCCGATTTGAGGACAAATCGTCTTCAAGAGGAAGGGTATGATGTGATCCCAATCACATCAAGTTATGGCACCACTCGTTGCCATCGAGATTGGCCTAAAATCTAGGGGCCCAAGTGCAAAATGAAACTCGATCCAGCTCAATCAAGTTCAATTCAGCTCAATTTTAGTTCAATGAGCTCGTTCTTAGCTCAATGAGCTCATTTTTAGCTTACTTTAGTTTGTGTTTATTTTGCTGGAATAAATAAATAAATTGCTGCTAGTTAAATTAGTTAATTAGTTTAAGTTAATAAATTTGTTAAAATCTGGACATATTAATTTTTTATGTTAAATGTGTTTTATTTGTTTTTTTTAATGCATGTTTTAATTTGTCTAAGTCTATTACATGTTTTTAATGTGTCTTAGTCAATGCTGAATTTAATGTCTTGTTAAGATCATATTAAATTTGTCATAAGTTAATTATTATGTTAAATTAGTGTGTCTAAATTATATTAATGCATGTTCAGCTGAATTTTGTGTGATTTAATGTTGTTCATGTGTTTATGTAGGTGAGCCGAATGTGAAGATGTGTTTAATCCAAGGTTCATGAATGGCTTGGTGCAACGTATGGGAGTGTGCATGCACAATTGAGGTTCAATGGAAGGCATTTAAGGGAGCACAAGTACTTGGGACGTTCATGCAAGAGGGGGTTGCTGAATGTTCATGCATTTGCACATTCATGGACCGAATTTATGGAAGAACATACCTTGGGACGTTTCAGGCATGTTCCATGTATTTTCAAGATGGCCAGTCAAGTTTTCAAGGCACTTTAAAGCTTCATTCAGCTAAGGGAGATGTTGGGACAATAAGGGGCTGCACATCCATGGGATTAAGCTTTCTTCAAGATTAAGAATGCATGAATGCATCTAGTGAAGCAACATGATGTTTCGGTCAATCCATGAATCATCTCCAAGCATGAACTGAATTTTTAATGCTTCATTCTTGCTCATTCAGCCGAATTTAGCTACAACAAATTAATGATTTCTTTCTAGAATTTTCTAGCATATTCATGGCTGAATTCTTAGCCATTAAGTTGCCCATTCGGCTAGCCATGCCTGGTTCTATAAATAGTTGATTAATTTCATTGTAAAAAGGACTTTTTGCCAATTTGATAATATATTGAATATTTGTGAGATTTTCTTCTCTCAATTTTGTCCAAAGACTCCGTTGGCTTATCTACTAGTTAGTCGCGTCAACCCTGCTCCTTGCAAAACCGAACTTATCACTTTCAACCAAAGTGTGGCGTTCAACTTATACCGAGGTTCCTATCTTTAATAGATAGTGGGTTGAGGTCCTTTATCTTCGTCCATTTTCCATCTTAAGAACATATAAGATTTTGGTCAACACTTACCCATTGTGTTGGTTCTTTCTTGTTTTTAAGCCAATCCATCCATTTCCCATTAAACCGAAGTTCCATACCTTTCCATCGTATTACTTCTTTTCTTAGCCGAAACAAATTACATAAACCAATTCCCTTTAACCTTAATTGAACCATAAACAACTTCATCGAAAGATTATATCTATTTGACTCAAGACGAACGAAACTTCTTCGGCAGACGATCGGGCAACGAAAGCGACTCAACTCATTCAACCGAGGCTGGTTCACATCATACATAGATAATGCTGGATGATAATCATGCTTTGTGAAATATTTGTAGTCGTAAGGATGATTATAAAGTATCTTGTTATTAGAATCATTTGGTTATGAGATGTTATAAAATTGTGAGATTTAATGGTTGATATGAATTTTAAGGCTAATTTACTAGTCGACTAAAGGAGAAATGAGTTTGTTGACGGTTGCGTATACGAAATTTTGGCATATGCACGAGATATGTAATGTAGTAATATGTGAAATTAATATGAAGAGATTTATGATTGTTATTAGTGTTGATTTTGACATAATGTGGATTATTCAAGGTTGAAATAATTTAATGGATAAATTGAGTATATGAATGAGTTTGTATCAAGTCTCATAGGCTCTATTTATTATGAATACAATATTTCGAGGATAGGTTGTAAAGAATTATAAAAGCACGTTAATAATATAAAAAGTTTTAATTCGGATGAAATTTTGTAACTCGATTTAATATGTATACAAGTGTATGTGTTTTAGTAATGACTCATACCCTATTCCGACATCGAATACGAGTAAGGGGTGTTACAGTTTTGATGCTTCAAAATTATCTTTTAATCCATGCAAATATCTCTTATTTCACAAAAGAAAAAAAAAGATTACAAATATTAACAAATAAAGCTTGCTTTCCACTTGAGAAATGAGATATTGAAGTAGTAAGATTTTGCAAATTAATTAGACCAAGTTGTTGAATGTCTTTATTTCCTTTTTCCTTTTCTTAATGCCATTCCAAACCGCCCTAAGTTAGTGAAAAGCTGTAACTTGTAAGAAACACATATCTTTGTTTACGAAAAAAGTGGACCAATATATTTATTTAATATACTTTCTTTACTATCAATATTTAAAAATCATAACTATATCAATGTTTTAGTTGACATCGACTTTTATATATATAAATTTTATCATCTTCATCTTCATCTTCAAATTATTTTTCCCTTGGAACCAATCATAAACTTATTCGGTTATTATAATTATTAATTAATATATTATAATCTAACAACAATTATCAGTATTTTTTAAATACCACGATTAGGATAAAACAATGCATTTGAGGCATGATTAGGTTGACGAGCCACCGTCGGCCGAAATGTGATAAATTCAACAGCACTAAAACAAATATAATCATCTTATATATGCTGACCAAAAGATAATTTACTTACTTTCTTTATTTCATCAGAGATTCATTTATATTAATGTAAAAATTTTATAATTTTTATATTAAAATAAATGAAATATGAAATACGACAACCAAATTAATTATGATATAACTTTTTTACTCCAATTTTTATTTTTATTCTAATCTTGTTAGATGTTATCACTTGAAAGATCCTAATTACTAATATTTTAGTTCCCTGATAGGATCAATTATTACTTGTAGCATTTTTTTTAAAGTATGTTTGAAATATAATTATGTATGAAGAATTTTTAAAAGTTTAAATCTTCTTACCTCTATTATTTATATATGTGTTAGATACTAAAATAATATTAGTAATATTCATTAAAACAATTGAAGCAACATTACTAGAAATCCAAGCAATTGTTAAGTGGATCGATTTAAAACTAGTGAGCATGATTTTAGGTCCACTCCACATTGTAAGGTTTTCAGTACTCAGCTGAATAAGACATTTGTGGTTGAAGGTTTCTTCATGAGTTTTTAAGGCATTTTAGGGACTCCTTTTCAAGTTATGGCACTCAAAGTCAACCCAATGGAGTAGTAGTATGTAGGACCACCTTTAAACAATTATAGTCTTCTTGATGAGTCCCCAACCAAAACCACCATAGAATTATAGTCCTCTTGATGAGTCCCCAACCAAAACCACTATAGACTTTACTCACTTTAAAACATTTGCTAACATATATGACCCAACAATCATTCTACCAATCACACAATTGTTTATTAATTATACCGATTAAGTAAAGACTATGAAACCATGTCCTCCACGTATCCTATCTGGACTTACTATTTTTCTTCAATTTATTTCTTATTCTACTTATATTTGAGTATCACTACTTGTATTTAAATATAATTTATAATTTGAAAATAAGAATGAGATTATAATTTACTAAATATATAAAATATTTTAAAGAATTAAGATACTCATTTTTTGATTTATGCCTAATTTTTTTGGTTGTAATGAGAGTATCCACTACCAATAGTAATGACTAATTCCCTCATCACGAGTATTCTTCAAAGGGTAAATAAACAACCACCACACCCCATGGTTAATATATAGCATCCAAAAATATCCAACCACAATTATTTATCAATTATAGGAATATAGTGAAGACTATGAAACCATGTTTTCATTTTTTTGGGTAAATTATAATAATAGGGCAACGCCCAAACAACAAATATGGCTAATGCGACTCGAACCTAGACCACACCTGAAGCGGTGAACACCTTGATCATCAGACCATCACATGAGATTTATGTTTTCATCTTATTTTATGTACATTTCTTTTTAAATTACTTATATTCAACACATTTTAAATATAAATATTAAAACATAAACCTCTAAAATAAAAAAAAATTAAAAATTGCTTACTTGTAATCTTCAATTTAAGAGTGCAGTTAATTTCATCATTGCTTAATTGTAATTTTTCAAATAGAATCAATGGATAAATATTTTTTAAATAATTATTTGATATTCTTTGTGTCGAAATCGTTTTTATTTTTTAAAAAAACAAAAATTTAGTTGTCGATTTAAAAAAAAATGAAAAATTGGGAGTCGCCACCAATCTTTTATTGAGGTGTGATTGGATCACCTAAAAACGGCTATGGTTTACGAGTTTTAGAAAAACGGATCCGGGAGTCGGTTACGTACGAGGAAGAATTAGCACCCTCCTTACGCCCAAAAATTGGAACCTAGTTGATTTATTAGTGTCTTAATGTCGAGAGTTAAAAAAAATATGATCATTAGTAGAAACTTTCAAAATGCGTTACTTATTTAGACTTTTCTCATTTTGGAAAAAGAAAATGTCACACCCAATGCGTTAGGGCACGACATTCTACTTCTCCAAAAATGAGTTTGTCCAAAATACTTGTGTAATAAAATTTAAAAGAATATTCATTTGTTTAAGATTTATAAAGAAATCGCGGCCCAATACATTAGGGCACAATTTCTCAAAATTCTAAGCATTGAATAATTCCTTTATTATTTTTTAGAAAAATCTTTATCTCGAGAAATCAACGCGTCACATCCAATACGTTAGGACACAATATGTTGAATTCCCGATGATAAGCTTTATTTTGTTTGATTAAAGAGCAATTCTCGATTGTTAGATTTTACGAAGAAAATTGGAGCCCAATACGTTAGGGCTCAGTTTTCTTGAAAATCCTAAATACGAGTATTATCTCTATTTTGAAAATTTTCTATTTCTAAATTCGAGTAAAAGATGATGTAATGTTATATTGTATGTATAAATGTTGCAATAACAAATACAAGAATAATAAATACAACAATGGCATAGGAATAATATAAACAAACAAATAAACGAAACTAATATACATAAGAAAAAAATAATCAATGACATGCAAAGTATCAAATAAATGACCAAGATAAAAAAAATATAAATGAAAACACAAATTAATAAAAAATGAAAGAAATAAAGAAAAAATTATAAAGAAAAATACAAAATATATATTGAAATTATGAAGAATAAAAGACGTAAACATAACTTACACATAAAATTTTGGGTTATAAAACTTATATATATAAAATACATAATGCATTTATGAAAACAAAGAAAAAATATAAATATATACATATATATATATAAATTATAAAATATGTGTTAAAAATATAAGTAGGTAGTTAAACATTTTCGAAAAAAAAAAAACATAGATATATATGTATACATATATAAATATAATAGAATATTCATTAGAAAAAAATAAATAAATATGTATACATGTACATATAAAATATATTAAAAATGATTAAATAATATCTACATTATCAAAATTAATTAATTTAAAAAAAATAAATATGTATACATATACGTGTATGTTTTTTTAAGGAAACATAATACAAATGTATAAGTATAAATATTATTAAAATGTATGCCCATAGGTATATATGCATAATTATAAAAAATATATATTAAAAATATAGGTAGGTATATATATATTTTAGCGTTATAAAAAATATATGTAAGAATATTAAAATATACATAAATGAATATATAATAAAATAATACTTAATAACAATAAAATCAAATTTAATAAAAATAAATAATAAATAAATAAATAAAGACTAAATTGAGCTTTGACATAAATTCTGGGCCTAAATCCGCAAATAAATGAAGTCGAAATGACCTTATTAAACACGCCAATAATGCAGAGGGGCTGGAAAGGGAATTATCTCTTCTCCTCTAAAACGGCATCGTTCAAATAGGACTAAATTGACAATGAAAATAAATTAAAGGGATAAATATAAAAATAAAGAAAAACCCAATTGAATGAACATTAAAAGGCAGAAGGGCTAAAAACGCAATTTACCCCTTCGCATAAAAACACACGGATCCTAGGCTGGGTCGGGTCGGTTTCGGGCCGGTCTATGCTTAAACGACGACGTTTTTAACATTTCAGATTGCTCCTAAAACAGTACCATTTAGTACCGCTATTTAAATAAATTTTTTCCCAAAAAAATCATTTGCAGCAAAAAAAAACTTGATATTCCTTTGCTAGGGTTTCGGCCCTAGCTTCTATGCCGCCGCGCCTCTGCCACGATCCACCGTGAAAGGTGGTTGGAGCCGCACCCCAAAGAGGCTTTTTGGCTCTTTTCGCGCAGATTTAAAGGCGTCTCTAGATATTTTCCTTTTCTTTCTTTTTACTTTCCATATAACAAATAAATAAATCGAATCGAAGGAAAAGAAAACAAAGAAAACAAATCACTAACTTTAATCTCTATTTTGTTTTTCTCTGCTTCATATTGTGAAAATACTCATTTTTTTATTGATTTCCAGAAAATAAAAAAATCCTCTTTACAGTATATTAATGGCCTTTTTATAGCCATAGTAATAATAAAAAAATAAAGAAACAAATCATGTTTGATATCTTCTTGATCTTTGATTTTGTTTCCTTCTTTGTGTTTATTTCTTGCAGGTGAAGGCGTGCAGCTCATGCAGGGGCTTGGATGCGGCGCAAAAGTTTACCGTAGAAACCCTAGGGGTTTTTGACATTGTTTTGGGCCACTGGGTTGGTATTTTGGGCCTCTGTATTTCGAGTTTGGGCCATATAGGCCTGTTGTAGTTAGGGCCTTTTAGACCCGGGCCAAAATCGGGTATTACAGCTGCCCCTTTTTGCTTGTTGTCGTGTAACAGGGACAGAGCAAAGAGTAAAAAATACCCGATTTTGCCCGTCGTGCTGGATCTTGGTACTCTTATTCTTCAAGTAGTCTCGTTTCTTCCTACTGCATCTTCAGAGGTATAGGAACTAGTACTTCAATCTACTCCACTGCAACTTCAGGGAGATAAGACTTATAGCTTCAACTTGATCTACTGTCACTTAAAGATGAATTTGATGTGATCTGTTCTACCACAATCTTAGCGAGGTAAGATCCATCATTCTAATCCACTCCACTACAACTTTAGGGAGATAGGATTTGTTTATTTAGTCTGCCCCACTGCAATTTTAGGGGGATAAGACTTGCTTTTTTGAGTCTGCTCCACTGCAACTTCAGGGAGATAAGACCCGATGTGATCTACTATAAAGCAACTTCAGAGAGATAAGATTCGCCACCTTTAGTCTGCCTCACTGCAACTTCAGGAGGATAAGACTTGCTTACTTAGTCTGCTCAACTGCAACTTCAGGGAGATAAGACTAGATGCGATCTGCTCTCTGGAACTTCAGAGAGATAAGATCTGTGATTTTAATCTGCTCCACTACAACTTCAGGGAGATAGGATTATTGGTTTTAATCTGCTCCACTGCAGCTTCAGGGAGATAAGATTCACCATCTTCAGTCTTTTTAATTGCAATGTTGGGGAAACAAGATTCACCGTCGTAGATTCAATTTGTTCCACTACACCGCCAAGGAAGTAAGATTCGCCGTTTCGGCTTCAATCTTTTTCACTGTAATGCCAAAGAGATAGGATTCGCTGCCCACAACTTCAATCCACTCCACTTCAGCTAATCCAAGCCTTAACGCCAAGGAGATAAGATTCGCTGTTGTGGCTTCAATCTGCTCTGCTACAATGCCAGGGAAGTAAGATTCGCCGTTACGGCTTCAATCTTACAATGTTGAGGAAACAAGATTCACCGTCATAGCTTCAATCTATTCCACTACACCGCCAGGGAAGTAAGATTCATCGTTGCGGCTTCAATTTTTTTCACTTTAATGCCAAAGAGATAGGATTCGCTGCCCACAGCTTCAATCTGCTCCACTTCAGCTAATCCAAGCCTTAACGCCAGGGAGATAAGATTCGCCATCGTGGCTTCAATCTGCTCCGCTATAACGCTAGGGAAATAAGATTCGCCGTTGTGGCTTCAATCTTTTCCATTGCTACGCCAAGGCGATAAGACTGATGTCTTCGATCTGCTTCACTGCTAATACAGGAAGGCAAGATCTGTTATTTTCAACCTACTCCACTGCTGCTCAGGGAGACAAGGCTGGTATCTTCGATCTACTTCACTGCCAATACAGGAAGACAAGATCTGCTATTTTCAACCTACTCCACTGCTGTTTAGGGAGACAAGGTTGGAGTTTCACCGGTTTGTTCTCTAGGGAACATGGCTTGTATAATTCAATTCATGAACCTGATTATGCTTATTGATTAGGATGTCATGATCAGAATGAATCAAATGCTCCTAATTAGACGTGTATGAATGACATTTGAATGAATGAAGAATGTCATTTTTTTCGAGAATGATCCCTCATTATCACTCTAGTTATCATTACTAAAAGTTTATTAAGGATTTCTCCCTGACGTGCTACAACGCCTTTTTGCTCGGCTGGCATCTCCAAAGAAACACTTAATCAAATTGCCCCACTGTGAACTTCAAAGCTCAATTCGCTGGGACTCAAAATTTGTACCATATTTCTTCCACTGTGACCCAAGGGTAGGAAAATTTGGCTTTTCTCAATCTTCTCTTATCGCAATGTGAAGCACTTTGGTTCTTTATACCATTCTCAAGGTGGCACACCAAATGCCTATGTACAAATGAATGATTTCCTTCTCCAATGAAACCTCTTCCTATCACAAGGTGATCATCGCTTATTTGTGTAATGAAGCTTTGTCTCCAACACCCCATCTTGTGATTTTGTTCAATCCATGTTTTTAACAACAAAATCCAAAAAGAAAATCTTAATTTAGACTCTTCCTTCTCAGATTTCCAACCTTTAAACTTGGTGCGCTCTAAACAATAGTCATGTTTCAGGTTCTCGTATTATTTAGAAACTTCTAGAGTAATATGCAAAACTTCCCTTTTGAAAGTTTTATTAGTCCATTAATCGTTATTCTAATGCAACATGCTTGCGAAAAGAACAAAGCGATGGATAAAATAGAATTGATTTAAAAGCATAGCTTGGAATGAATAAATTATCAAGAATATTGAGAATAAAAGAGGAATTGACTTTTATCTTGAAAAAGAAGGAAGTATTCCAAGAATAAGCAAATATAAATGGTATAAAAACTAGATGTCCCAGATATCGCAGCTTGAACTTCTCTGTACAAACTTCCTAAAGACCATTCTGAGTTTGACATGTGCTTAGGAGATCTACATTACTCTGTCGATGCCCCAAGATGTCGCGTACCCTTTCCTGCCGTCTCAGGCATAGCAAGATCACCGCATACCCCATTTTGATCAACTTTTGAGTAACTCTGATCATCTCATGCCCCATTTTGATCCAAAATTTGAGCGCCCTTTTCGGGTTTTCAACTCAAATCCCCTTTGGTCTCAAGGGGCCCTTTGCAGGTTTTTGCCTGGGCCTCTCCTTTTCCTCTTCTTATTTCTTTCTCTTTTTCTTTTTCTTTTTTCTTTTCTTTTTCTTTTCCTTTTTTCCATCATCATTTTTCCATCATTTTTTTATTTTTTATTTAATCTGAACTCATAGGATCAGGCAAGTCCTTGTTTTCCCTTTTGATTAGAATCAATGCTTTTCTAGGTAAAGTCCTCTACATAAAATCTTCCACCTTCATCTTATATGCGTAAGATCTTCTTTGTGATAAAATTTATTTTATAGAGCCTTTTAGGGCGAAATTTAACTATGACAAAAAAAACTTTGGATCTTCCTCTTCAATTAAGATGAAATCCAACAACGGAGAAATGGCAACTTGACTTCGATGGGCAAAACCATGATGAGCCAAAGAAGAAGGCATTGCCTCAGCAAAGAATTCTAAATGCATCGTTCATGATGTTAATCTTGAACATACTGTAAATTTTTGACGTCGTGTTGTCGTTCAAATTACAATGTCAGTTCTTAACCCGGGCATGACCATTTGAAAACATCTTTGAACTCTTGAAGTAACTTAACAAAGTCTTGCTTCGTTTATTCAATTATGCATCTTTACTACTTTTCCCTTCTCAAAGGTCACAATCTACATTGTCTATTCCTGAGGTAAAAGTTATTTCTCCTCCTACTCTACCATCCTCAACAGGTCAAGAGATAAGCTTCAATATATGTCATTTTCAAAGTCATGACATCCCTCTAAACACATGCCTCGCTCAAAAGGAAATTCTGAATAAGTAGCAGCATTACTCATGTCATTGATATTTGGGAACTCATAATAAATACCAAAGAATATACAAAAGAATGTATAAATTTATGAATAACTATTTGTACAATTATAAATGAATAAAGGAATAATATGGAAGAAGATCCAAAAGAATGAAAGAATAATTGTTCGAAAAGAATGAAAGAATATTGGCTCAAAAATGAATGCAAAGATGTATTTTATTAGAATAATGAACGTTCAGACATGATCCTATTTCATAAAGGAATTCTTATTGCCTCTAGGCTAAAGGCAACAAGTATGTTTTAAACATTACTCTAAGAAAGCTCTAGATGCTACAGAAATCTCTTCTACAATCCGATTATTTAGAACACTCTCAAGTTTATGACGGTGGATATCTAACAAGGTCCCTTTTCAGTTGTGTCTATGGAATTGATATGAACATTTTCTAACTTCCTCATAGATCGCATTCACCCTATTATCAACATGATTGGGTAGTGGAATTTTTTGTACTAGATGAATCATCAAACTTAACAACACCCATGTTGATGACTCTTTCAACTAGCTTTTTAAACTTATCACATTGTGCGTTTGCATCATACCATTTGGGATACAGAGGTTGCATAGGTTCTGAGTAGAATGGAGATAGCACATGTGCATTAAACAGCTTCTCAGTACCTTGTTTCACACCTGAGTCTTGTCTTGATGAACCCTGCTGATTAGCAACGACCTTTCTTGGCTGATTCACCATAATCGATTTGCTATACAAATTCACGCTATTCATATTATTTTCTTTTTCTTTTGAGGTTTGCCTTCTGTTATTTCCTCCAGCATCAATCTTTCCGCTTTTTATGGCGCTTTCAATCATTTCACCATTCATGACTATATCAGAAAAGCTTTTTGTGGCACTTCCTAACATATGTGTAATGAATGGGGCTTTGAATGTGTTAATGAAAAGCATTGTCATCTCTCTTTCTAGAAGAGATGGCTGGACTTGGACGGTAACCTCTCTCCACCTCTGTACGTATTGCCTAAAGCTTTCACCGAGCTTCTTTTCCATGTTTTGTAGAGTGATTCTATCAAGTACCATGTCGGTTACATGGTTGTACTGCTTTATGAATGCCTGTGCTAAATCTCTCCAAGAATTAATCTTGGTACGACTCAGTTGATTGTACCACTTGGATGCTGCCCCTGTGAGGCTATCCTGGAAACAATGTATCAGCAGCTGGTCGTTATTAACATACCCAGTCATCCGTCTACAAAACATGGTAATATGGGCTTCGGGGCTACTAGTTCCATTGTACTTCTCAAACTCGGGCATTTTGAATTTGTAAGGGAGTACTAAATCCGGAACCAAGCTTAATTCTTTAGCATTAATCTCATAGTAGCTCTCAGCACTTTCCATTACCCTAAATTTTTCTTCCAGCCATTTATACTTTTCTTCTAGCTGTTTTGGCAATTCATCCTTCATTTTCTCTTTTTCAACTGTTTCGTCGAAGTCAGGGATGGCAGGATTAACAAGGTTGTCCCCGAGGTTAGAGCCTGATCTAGCTTGAAAATTCATTGGTGTTACAGCACTGGCCTGAAACTGCTGAGGCTTGATGGTGACAGAAGATTTGCGCGGATATACCTCAACATGCTGAGGGGTAAAGCCTGGGGGATAAATAGGTCCCTCACTTTCTCCTTCTTCAACATTGAGTACAGAACCCTTTCCTTTATCAGTTCCTCCAGTCAACAACTGAGTTAATCGAGCCATCATACTCCCTTGAGATTCCATCATTTTTTGCTGAATTTTCTCAAGCTGTTCATTCATTTGTTGTTGAAGCTGATCTTGCATCTCCTTTTGGAATTGTCCTAGCCTTTCCATCCTTTGGTCCATGTCCTTAGTTTTTGATCGAGTACCATAGCGGTGTTTGATAGGTTGGTTGGTTTCCAGATTAACTGAGGAGTGATTTAAATTAATTATAATCTTTTAATATTTTTTATGCATATGAAGCAAATGCAATGCATGAAATGAATGCAAAAAGGCGTTAATTTCGATTCAATTACATTTAAGAAAACTTTACTAGAAATTAAATTTCTTTACATAAAGTGAATTACAAATAAAGCTTTGCCCTATTACTCAGAACTCTAATCTTCCTAAGTAACAAAGCTAGCTCTTGCTCCCGATCCGATTCTAATTCATACTTCACACTCAGCATGTCAGCCTGCACTGCTAAAGTCTGTATGTGATCAGCTACTTCTCGAATCTGGACCACACTTCCTCCATAATATGATCTCTGCTCCTAACTTGATTCTAAAAGTAGCGGAGCTGTTCATTATTACGATTTTCATTTTCTTCCAAGCACTTGATCCGGATCTCACAATTTTGCAACGCCGTTTCTAACTCTTCTATTCTTTTCTTCATCTCCTCAATCTTGCTCAAGCTTGTCCTCAATTCTATCGCAGAGTTTCGATTTCGATACTGACGAAGGGATCTTTCCAACTCGGTCACCCTATCCTTTAGCTCACTTTTTTCCTTTTGGCTCTCTGACAAACTCTTCTCTAAAGCCTCATTTCGTGTCTGAACCTCTTGAAATTTCTGTTCCCATCTATCGACTTTGTCATTTTCTTCTTGAATTTCTGCTCGCCACTGTTCTGAAGTTTTTCCCAGGCCAGCAGTTCTTATTGACAGGTGAAACTTTTTATAATCTGCCTTCAAACTATCCAACTCCTCATCAACCTTGTTTTTCCTTTTTCTTAATTTCTCAGTTTCAAGCTTTTGAACATATATGTCTAATCTTAAGTTCACCTTCTCTTCCTCCATTTGTTCTATCTTCTTTTCTAACTCCACATTTCTTCTTTCAAAATCTTGTCTTATGATTTCCAACTCAGAAGGGACGACCCGCAAATATTCCTCTATTGATTGATTGTTTTCCTGACTTATCTTGGGTATATTGTCGTTGATTCTCCTAACCCACCATTCATTATACTCAGGAGTTGTCATCAGACCCACAGCTAACCTCTTCATTCGGCGAGTCTGCTTCCATGCATTAGACATCTCTTGAATCTTCTTTCTATAACCATCATCTCTGTACGAAAATTCACAATCAGCTATCCCTTGGGTCGCAGGTATAAATTGCCTTGACCTATACTACCTTAGCACTAACAATGGGGCATATCCAACAGCTCCCCAAATTCCAAGCAGTGGAACCCAATCAAAATTACCACACCTGTACAGGATCTCATCTAGAAGCAACCAAGGGGCTCCCCACTCGATGTCCTCTTCTTGAAGATTCTGAAGAATTGCCATCCACTTCTCCTCCGAAATGTTGTCTCTCCTCAATGTGGCTACAATCTCTTTTAGATGCGAATAATTTTCAGAGAAAACCCGATACGAAACCCTATCAACCTTCCAAAAATGACTGTGAAACCATGCGAGTAGGAGCTGTACACATCCAATGAATCTACCCTCTCTCGTTTTTCGGCATGCACTCAATGTCCTGAAGGTTACTGCCAAAATTGCCGAAATTTGTGTAACCCTCTTATCAAGCTGGTCAAATAAATCGGTGACTGCTTTATCAACATGCCCCAAAGCTTTGGGGAAGACAACTAAGCCATTTATACTCAAAGAAAAGACGTCTAACCTCTTCCACACATCTGGGTGTGTTATAATTAAATCTTTCAAACTCTTCCAAGGAATGTACTTGCTATCCCCCTTTTACTTAATCCGTGCAGCAACCCACTGCTCACTCATCCCCGTTACATTCATCAGCTTCTTTGAAAAGGTTGGCACATTTACAGCTCTCATGTAGACTTTATCTGCTTGAAACTTTGAACATCGAAGTAAAGCCACATATTCTTCTATCGTAGGCACCAAATCGACCTTCCCAAATGCAAAGCAGCTGTAAGCAGGATTGCAAAACTGGGCGAGGGCTCGAAACAAGTGCTTGTCTACCTTCACATCAAGCAAATAAGGCAAATCACCATAATTATTATAAAATAGTTGTCTGACCTCGTCATTCCACTAATCCCAGATTTCCTTCAATTCTTGCAAATTGTTTTGAGTTACACTGATGCGCGTAAAGTCCCATAATTCTGATACATATCCATCAGCCAAACTATCGCCTTTCTCTTACTGCGTTGTTTCAGACCAAGTTCGGACAGCTGCATTATCCTCCACTTTATCAAGAAACCCTTTTTTCATGATAAGCTTTCTATCTAGCAACTGAATATGAACCGACGCCTTTTATAATGAAATGAAATGCCATGCAATCAAAATAAAACACGAAAAGTCAGTATCATATATACACATTGAAAGTAATCAAGCAATAGTAAAAACACCTATTCAGGTATCTACTAGGGTTTAGTGTAGCTCTACCTATGGTTGATTCCTAAGGTTCATTATATGAGGTTCGGCTTCTAGGGCAAAGGTACCCGAACTAGTAGATTCCTCAATCTTCACCTATTATAGGCTCATATAGATCAAGTTCGGTTCAGGGGAATACATTTTCCCTATGACTATACGGAGATGGAAATCTCACGAAGGCATAGGTACATATGTATCCTGAAAGAGATCCGCTATCCTATACGGAGGTGAAAACCTCACGAAGGAATAATTTCTCACTCTCACTTAGAAGGGTAAAATTATTCAACTCATGTAATGTATAATCCAAAGATCAATTAAGTACGAAAATAATGAATGCAAAAGGATCTTATGAATTTAAAATTTATTTTCTCGACGTTAAGACAGAAATTAATCAACTTTGTGGCTTGACTCTGTTATTTTTTTAAAAAAAAAGGTCCCCAGCGGAGTCGCCAAGCTATCGAAACCGTTTTTATTTTTGAAAAAAAACAAAAATTTAGTTGTCCATTTAAAAAAATGAAAAATTGGGAGTCGCCACCAATCTTTTATTGAGGTGTGATTGGATCACCTAAAAATGGCTTTAGTCTACGAGTTTTAGAAAAACGGATCCGGGAGTCGGTTACGTACGAGGAAGGATTAGCACCCTCGTTGCACCCAAAAATTCGTACCTAGTTGATTTATTAGTGTCTTAATGTCGAGAGTTAAAAAAAATATGATCCTTAGTAGAAACTTTAAAAATGCAGTTACTTATTTAGACTTTTCTCATTTCGAAAAAAGAAAATGTCACACCCAATGTGTTAGGGCACGACATTCTACTTCTCCAAAAATGAGTTTGTCCAAAATACTCGTGTAATAAAATTTAAAAGAATATTCATTTGTTTAAGATTTATAAAGAAATCGCGGCCCAATACATTAGGGCACAATTTCTCAAAATTCTAAGCATTGACTAATTCCTTTATTATTTTTTAGAAAAATCTTTATCTCGAGAAATCAACGCGTCACATCCAATATGTTAGGACACAATATGTTGAATTCCCGATGATAAGCTTTATTTTGTTTGATTAAAGAGCAATTCTCGATTGTTAGATTTTACGAAGAAATTTGGAACCCAATACGTTAGGGCTCAATTTTCTTGAAAATCCTAAATACGAGTATTATCTCTATTTAAAAAATTTTCTATTTCTAAATTTGAGTAAAAGATGATGTAATGTTATATTGTATGTATAAATGTCGCAATAACAAATACAAGAATAATAAATACAACAATGGCATAGGAATAATATAAACAAATAAATAAACGAAACTAATATACATAAGAAAAAAAATAATCAATGACATGCAAAGTATCAAATAAATGACCAAGATAAAAAATAATAATATAAATGAAAACACAAATTAATAAAAAAATGAAAGAAATAAACAAAAAATATTTTAAAGAAAAAAATACAAAATATATATATTGAAATTATGAAGAATAAAAGACGTAAACATAACTTACACATAAAATTTTGGGTTATAAAACTTATATATATAAAATACATAATGCCTTTATGAAAACAAAGAAAAAATATAAATATATACATATATACATAAATTATAAAATATGTGTTAAAAATATAAGTAGGTAGTTAAACATTTTCGAAAAAAAAATATAGATATATATGTATACATATATAAATATAATAGAATATTCATTAGAAAAAAAATAAATAAATATGTATACATGTACATATAAAATATATTAAAAATGATTAAATAATATCTACATTATCAAAATTAATTAATTTTTTTAAAAATAAATATGTATATATATACGTGTATGTTTTTTTAAGGAAACATAATACAAATGTATAAGTATAAATATTATTAAAATGTATGCGCATAGGTATATATGCATAATTATAAAAAATATATGTATTAAAAATATAGGTAGGTATGTATATATTTTAGCGTTATAAAAAATATATGTAAGAATATTAAAATATACATAAATGAATATATAATAACAATAATACTTAATAAAAATAAAATAAAATTTAATAAAAATAAATAATAAAATAATAAATAAAAAAAGACTAAATCGAGCTTTGACATAAATTCTGGGCCTAAATCCGCAAATAAATGAAGTCGAAAGGACCCTATTGAACACGCCAATAATGTAGAGGGGCTGGAAAGAAAATTATCCCTTCTCCTCTAAAACGACGTCGTTCAAATAGGACTAAATTGAAAACGAAAATAAATTAAAGGGATAAATTTAAAAATAAAGAAAAACCCAATTGAATGAACATTAAGAGGCGGAGGGGCTAAAAACGCAATTTACCCCATCGCATAAAAACACGCGAATCCTAGGCCGGGTTGGGTCGGTTTCGGGCCGATCTATGCTTAAACGACGCCGTTTTTAATATTTCAGACCGCTCCCAAAACGGTATAATTTAGTACTGCTATTTAAATAAATTTTTTCCCAAAAAAATCATTTGCAGCAAAAAAAAAACTTGATATTCCTCTGCTAGGATTTCAGCCCTAGCTTCTATGCCGCCGTGCCTCTGCCACGATCCCACCGTGAAAGGTGGTCAGATCCGTACCGCAAAGAGGCTTTTTGGCTCATTTCGATCAGATTTAAAGGCGTCTCCAGGTATTTTCCTGTTCTTTCTTTTTACTTTCCGTATAACAAATAAATAAATCGAATCGAAGGAAAAGAAAACAAAGAAAACAAATCACTACCTTTAATCTCTATTTTGTTTTCTATGCTTGATATTGTGAAAATACTCGTTTTTTTATTGATTTCCAAAAGAAAAATCCTCTTTACAGTATATTATGGCCTTTTTATAGCCATATTAATAATAAAAAAATAAAGAAACAAATCATGTTTGATATCTTCTTGATCTTTGACTTTGTTTCCTTCTTTGTGTTTATTTCTTGCAAGTGAGGGCGTGCGGCTCATGCGGGGGCTTGGATGCGGTGCAAAAGTTTACCCCAGAAACCCTAGGGGTTTCTAACAATGTTTTGGGCCACTGGGTTGGTATTTTGGGACTCTGTATTCCGAGTTTGAGCCATATAGGCCTGTTGTAGTTTGGGCCTTTTAGACCTGGGCCAAAATCAGGTATTACACTTTGTATAATTGTCCTCAATGGTTTTTGCATATAAGGTAAAATGTATAAGTAAATCTTGACTCGTTAATTACTTAATGTTTAACTAGCTCATCCGATTTTCTAGTTACTTTGCACATTTTCTTTATGAAATTCACTAGCACACCTTGATTGTAAGTTAGTTGATCTTTATCAGGTTACCTTTTATGCCTTCCACAAGGAACACATTTGGGAGTAGTGGCACTCTTTCTATGTTGAGGACCCTCTTCCAAGTATTATTCCTTTTTTATCATCACTAAAGGTCACCCTATTTCCATGGTTTTCTTGAAACTCCTTGAGGCAACTTCTATTCCTAGTCATGTGTAACCTCCCCAACTCGACCTAAATGTTAAGCTCGAATTCGGAAGATTACATTTGTCACATCCCAAAAAATTGAGTTAGTGAATCGAGAATGGTCATACCTTGATTTTCAAGGTTAACTTTGCGCATTTGTCAATAAATGAGTTACTAGTCTAATGGTTAAGTGATAGTGAATTTGTCCGTGAAACCCAAGTTTGCATCCTTTTTCTCACATCATTTTTATTTTGTGCAAATTTTACTTCAAACCCTAATAAGCGTTACGCCCTGTTTTAAAAATAAATGTTGTAAGAGTTTAAACAATAATGTGTTCTGGCCTAGTGGTTAAAAAGTAGTCTAGCTTCCTTTGAGACCAAAGTTTAATTCCTCTCTCATGCATAATTTTTTTATTGTATTTTTTCCCAAAAACCCTAGTGTGTCATCCCTACCTAGTAAACCTAGCTATAAATGTTATTTTTTCACCTTTTTGTCAATTTTTTCTCATTACGTTGCCTCTCTGCCATCCCCTTCTTTTTCCTCTCTGTTTCTTTCAATTTTCTCTCTTTTCTTCTTCTCTATGCTGCCTTTAAAACACAAAATTCTGCTATAGTGCCACCCCATTATTCATTTTCTCCTCTTTTTTTCTATTTTTTACTCATCTTTTGTCCTATCTCTTTGGCCGAATTTTCGTTGCTGATTTTTCTGTCATTGCCACACCTTATTGCCCACTTTTCTTCCATTTTTGTTGTTGAATCAATCTGCTGTCTTGGCCGACTGAATTGTTCATCCATTTTCTATTGAATCATTATTTTAAATCTAGAGATCGGGAAGTGTAAGTTGCCTAGATCTGACCCAATTTTGTTATTATTTTCTTTTTCACTATGGTGGCCGAATATTTTAGCGACCATGGTTTAATCTCACAAGTTCTTTTATTTTTGTGTTTGATTGATTCAAGATCCATATCCAAGCCTTACGGATCAGCCATAACATTGGGAAATCTGTTGGCAACTCCGTCGTAAGCCTAATAGAGTAAGTGTTAATTTTCAACTTTGGATCTAAAATTTTTGGTTAACATCACTGCTTTGGCCAAACTCTATATGGCTTTTAAAGGGCTATTTTTTAACATTCAATCTTTGTTGAGTACAGATCTGAGTTAGATCTGATCTAAAGTGTAGGAGTTGCAGAAAAATGATAGTGTTCGGATTAGCGTAATCAGGTGTGGGTCCTAACTATTGTTTGTTTGTTGTGGTGTTTACTGTAAATTGTTTGTTTGTTGTGGTGTTTACTGTAAATTGTTTGATTGTTTGCTAGGAATAGTCAAATGTTATAGGGCTTTAAAATGAGGTAACCGATTGTGTAAGTATTTTACATATGGGTTGATTGTGTTTTTGATCAATCAGATGGCTATAGGCATGCCATTTTATGACTAGTACCGTTAAGTAAGCTATTCGTCATTGTTACCGGTTACATGTAAGTATGTCTACTGTAATGTATGTTGATTGCATGTACGCAAGCCATTGAATGTTACTGTTTTCACTAAATGCATGAAAAGCATGCCATAGATACTGTTTACTGGATGTATGCAAAGCATACGATTGGCATTAATTCATGGAATGCATGTATTGCATGCCATAGTAATGAAATTGTTACCAATAAAGCATGATGTGCTACATGGTTACATGACATATTGCATGCATGGGTTTTTGGATTTGATGGTGCTGAAGGAGTTTCGTGGAGTTTCGTCGATTTATTTGCAATTTACTGGCAGCTTGTCTACAATTTAATGGTGACTTATCGCAATTTACTGGCAGCTTGTCTGCAATCCATTGGTAGTTTTACTGCATATTATTATTGGTGGTTTATCCACAATGAGCTTCGACTCTTACTATTTTTGTGGTCGAATGACGGGTTCTGGGGAAACTCATGGTGTGTAGTGGATGGATGGGTAGGACCTTTGCACTGTTTTGCATTTGAACATGCCCATGCATATGCACTGGTTACTAAACTACCGCGATCTAATATGGAATTGATATTGTTGCTATTTGCCCTACTGTGATTGTTTAATTGATTGCAAATCTACAGTTTGATCTTTTAAGACTCACACTGAGCTTTTCAAGCTCACTCTCTTTAGTTTACTTTGTTACAGATAACCAGTGAGGTTAAGATTCAGATTCAGCAATTGGAGGTCCATCTCGGATATTTTCAATAAAAAGTATTTTAACTTAATTTATGGTTCTTGATTTGGGACTGTAATAATTTATACAGATTGTGGCATGGGTTCGATATTTTGGGTTATTTTGGTATTTGTATGCATTATCGTTAAAACTGGTTAAGTTAAATAATTGGATGAATCTACACTTTGGTGTTTATAAGCATGTAAAAATGTTTTTATTTAACAAACTATAACTAAGGTCATTGTATTTTTCACTGAATAAAACTAAGATAAGCCCACTACAGTTTTTTTCAAAAAATAAGCGAATGTTATAAAAATGAAGTTTCTGAGAATCTGATCATTTTTTTACTGGGTCATTCCGGTGCCTAATGTAACCTTCAGGATTCGACCACAACATCTGGGCCAGATTTAGGACGTTACAACATTGGCCATCGAAATGGCCTAGTAGAACTAATGAAGTTTATAAAACAATCATTTAAAGCATTTGCTTTATTTTTGAAGAAAAACTTAGCGTGTTATCTTCTTTTCACTAAAAGATATAATTTTTCAAAAATCGATATATTTTAAATTTTACTTAGAAAAAGTTGATTTCTAATTTATTTACTTTTCAAAATCTTATTTACGTGAAATCGCAGCAGAAAAGTGATACTCAAATGAGTTTTAGTTGAGAAAAACTGGAAGTTTATGCATGATAATTCAAAATCCATATTTCAATATTCTAATATCAAATTAAATGTTATGCATGCCAAATAAACCCAAAACTTAAGTCCCATGCCACAATTGAAATAAATCAATACAGTTCCAAATAAAGAAAATTATAATTTAAAGTCTAAAATACTTTTAATAAAAAAAACTATCGGGGCCGAGCTCTCTGGACTTCGTAGGACGGTAATAGTATTACCACTCATAGTTTATTAGTATCATAGTAATAGTACGCATGTACCATTCACATCTCATGCAACATAACAATAGCAATTTAGTCTTCAAATAACATATTCTCGAATAAACACAATATTAGGGACTCAATTAGGTGAATAAAAAACTCTAAAAATAATTCAGAGGATATACAAGGACTAAATTGAACATATCATAAATTTCTAGGTAAAAATGTAAAGTAGGGGTCACACAGCTCTGTGGCTAGGTCTGTGAGGGTCTCATGGCTGTGTTGAAAGGTTACATGGTCGTGTGTCCAGGCCGTGTAATAGTTTGATGCCATGTGGAAAACCATAAATTACCTACAAGAGAGACACGGTTGTGTGGCTGGCCGTGTAACAGACTGAGGTCGTGTGGTTCATGAAGTTCCTAAAATATATAGGTGCACATGGTCATGTACTACATGGTGTGTGTGGGAGATCGTGTGGCCCTAATCTTACACACTATCACCACCGAATCACCTGGAAAAGACACACACCTTTCTCTACGGGTCCGGTTGACGTTCCTTACATTCGAGTTTGGTATGATTCACCTAAATCTAGTCCTTCAAACGACATTTAGAACGAATTAACAATTGGTGTCTAGTTTTCGACAAGATTATCAAAGATTTGGCAAGAACCGTAAAAGATTGATTAATCAAATTGTAATGTCCCAAAAGTATATGGACCTCTGTTTGTTAACTTTGCCACAATTAAGGGTCCATTTCAGTGGTTAACTGTTTGAGTTGTGCGTTTGAGGTCTTGGGTTTGGGTTTTGGGTTTGAGTCCTTGCGTGAGTAATTTAAAGTATTTTTGTTGGGCTTTCGTCAGCTATTCAAATTGGTGGTCCTGGGTTGGGAATTAAATATTGGGTGGTTATTAGGTTGTGGGATTAGATTTGTTAAGGGAGTTTATTTTATTTATTTTGTTTTGAGAAAATCCTCCCCAAATTACTCTTTTTCAACTGCCCATTATTTCATTTTTTTTCAAAAATATTTTTTCTTTTTCACATTTTGTTGTTTTAATTTGGGGGTTCTGTTCTTTTTGTTTTTTTTCTCTTTATTCTTTCTTTTGTTTTCAAGTCTTTCTTCAATTCTTCTTCTGTTCATTTTGTAAGTGATCTTGTTTTGAGTTCCTTTCTTGCTACGTGAAGTGGTTGGGTAGGTGTTTATGATTTTTGGATTATTATTAGTAGTTTTGGAAGTGGGGGTGTTTTGAATTAATTGTTTAGTGTTCTGATAGGAGAGATTGTTGCGGGGAACAACTTCTTACCAGCAAATTAGGCTTTTTTAGGGCTGCTAACATCGTTTGGGTAAGTGATCGAACGCCCGAAGGGTTAATTTTCAGCACTTTTTTAGTGTGTTTATGGGCGACTGGGAACTATTGTGTTATCTATATTTTAGTAAATCATTAATGAAATTAATCATTTTGATGGTTTTTGTAGCAAGAATTAATGGTTGTGAATTTGTTTATTTAGGTGAGAATATCGAGTTTAACGTTCCTTCGACGAATTAATCCTTGTAGGAAAGTGTTGTTCGTTCAAGGGTAAGTGATTCTGTCAATTTGGTATAGTTGTGGTTGTTGAATTTTTGACTCATTAGGAAGCCGACGAACTTTAGTTTCATAATTGGAGTGTTCGTAAGGATTAATTCATTAAGTTTGTGATGTTTTTAGGTATTGGTTATCTTGTGGGTGCGTTCGTATCGAAACTAGACCAGGTGTGTAACAAGAAACCTGAAAATCAACGAATGGTGAAAGCCAAAAAAACTATTGACGCCACACGATCGTGTGTAGGACTGTGTGTGACATACGATCTGGGCTATTTGGGCCGTGTGGGCCACATGGGCGTGTGGGCCACACGAGCGTGTGTGAGGCCGTGTGGGCCACACAGGCTGGCTATTTGGGCTGTGTGGGCCCAAAATTTAAAATTTTTTCCCTAGGGCCTTACACGTTGTCCTGATCGACCATGGGCCTTCCATAGGGTCGGTATGTGATTAAATATACTATAAAACCTGAAATTTGGTCATCTATCAGTATAATTTCTGATATCTGCAAGTGTATTTGAGATGTCATATGATAAATGAAACTGAGAGTAATGTTATATATATGAATTGTATCAGATATGTTATGTATGATTTATGCTCTAATTATATCTGATTCTAGGATGGGATATATATTATATGGAGGAAGTGTTTCTGTGAGAGCGACATCTTTCCCACTATACTGGCAGCACAACTGCAAATATTCTGTAAATGTCTTAATGACACTAAATGGTGTGTAGGGTTGGATGGGTGTTTCAAACCCCATATGGTGTGTTGGGATGGTCGGAGATAGTGTGTAGCAAATGGGGGTAGGAAATATATATTTGAATCTGAACTGTACTGTAAAGATTCTGTACTGTTAAATTTGTCTGTAAATAATTGTTTGTTTGAGTTTTTGTTGCACACTGAGTTTGAAAAACTCATATTCTGTTTGACTGTTATTTTCAGGTAATACTCGGACTTAGACGGATCTGTGCAAGGAGGAGCTCGGTTAATATCGTATTTTCTTAAATTTGACTTATTCAAAATTTTGGTTTGTGAGTTTTGTAAATTTTGGACTCTCTGGACATTTGGGACTATTTTGGGTTTTGGACTTTATTTTCCGTTTCCGTATAATATGGTTCAAACGTTTTATCGACAATGATTATTTTCTACAAAAACAATGGGTTTTCAATTAAAAAACTGTGTTTTCAAAAATGCATCTTTCTAAGGGTATCGCTGCAAAGTAACTGAATTTTAGAAAATGCAATTGAACATGGTTTCAACTAAAAAGCTAATTAAGAATAATTTCTACTAAATCGGAGTTTTCTTTAGTAATAGAAATTATGCTATTTTTCAATGTTCTAGAAAGCTAAATTTTCAACCATTTTACGTAATCACTCCAGATTCGGTCATAACGTCTAGACCGGGTTTGGGGTGTTACACAAACGAAAGATTAGCGTAGGATAGTAATATTATGGAAATACATGATCTAATCATCGGAAAGAGGTGTACTTACAGTTTCTTGGCAAGGTTACGGATTTTATTGATGGAAATTACAAAACCGATAGAAAAATGAGTGAACGGGGGATGATTTGATTCGAAAAAGCAAAATAATCACCAACACAAAGATGAAAAATATGTTGCAAAGAACAGGAAAAGAAAAAAAAAGAAAAAAAAAGATGAAGGGAAATTTTACTAGATTTTGAAAAGAGGCAAACCTAATCCAAATAGCAGAAGAATGATTAAAGAGCTAACGTTTGAAGACCCTAGGGGCGGCACAACCTAATCCAAATAGTGGAAGGAGTGACTCGAACCTAAAACCTCTAAAAAGGATAATTAACTCTTAACTATTTGGCATATTACCCATTTCTTATTTAATTTTATTTTTTTATTGTATATATTTTGGGTGTGTCTTTACCCTAGGTTGTTGAAAATAAAATGGGAGAAAGGGAGCTCAAACTTGGGTCTCTGGGAGGACTCTCTAACACTTAGCCATTAAGCCATCAATTTTTGCTTAACCATTTTAATTAACCCCTTATATTTTGGGGTGTGACATCATGTATTTGGAACACCCAGTATCGAAATATCATATATGTTCAGTATAAACCTTCAAGGATAAGTGAGAAACAATGACAAACCTTTTATCTTTCTTTCTCTAGACAAACTTTTTCTTTTACCTTCTATTAGTTGTAATTTGAGTTGCTATTGGAGATGCAACTGACTACCTTATCCTAAGATCTTTTAGAAACTTGTAACACTTATTCTTGATATGACCTAGTATACCATAATAAGGGCACACAATTTTGTTTTTGTACTTGTAGTGACTTTTACTATGATTAATCTCAGACTTCTTGGAGCATTCAACTTGATCTACAACACACTTGCTTTTGACAAAATTGTTGGATTCATAGCCTTGTCACATTTTTAAACATATCCTAGTCCACCTTTGCCTATCTCTCTTCTTCATATGGCAATTTTTTCACTTCTTGATCCTAGCCTCTTCAAGATAGACTAAGTAACTTCTAATTCCTTCAAGGTTGCATCAAGTTTGACACTTTTTTTTTCTTTTGTAGTTTTCCAATATATTCACTAGAGCAATTCAGTGACTAATCCTCCAGTTTTCTTGCTTCAATCTGAAATTTTCATCAATTAATCTCTTATTGATTTTGCAAACAAGATCCCACTTATTTAGCATTGTTTTGTAGTTATCCACGAAATCTTCCATGGATTCAACATGACTATAACTGTAATTGTCTAAGTCAATTGTAACTGCATTCACAACTTTGGACGTGAAAATCAGATAATTACTCGGGTGTTCCTCATCATGTTTTGGCTCACAAGAAGAACCATCATCACTCCATGCTATACAAAGAGATTCCTTATTCTTATTGAGTATACTGGCACACTCAACTTGGTTGTGTCCATATCCCACGCACTCGTGACATCGAATGTCTTTCTTTTTCTTTGGAACTTTTTTCACTGGTTACAACAACCTCCCCCTTTCGTTTCGCTGAAACTCTGATCCCTTCAAATTTTTTTCTTTTAACTGTCTTTTGAATACCTATTGAATTTTTTTGTTGGAAAGGTTGGTTGCTCTTGCAAATCCTGTATGATAGTTTCATCTCCAATTGCAATTAATGACAATCTGCAAAACAATGTTTTTTTTTTCTGACTTTTCCTCACCACTTTTGAACTCTTTAACACTCATCTAATAAGATAGTAGCAATTAATTTTATATTATCTTAAAATGATTAAAAAATGGTTGTTTATTTATTCTTAAAAATATGTTTTTTTTAAATACTGAATATTGAAGAATTACATTGGACTTGTTAGTTGATTTGGCAAAATTTCCAATGAAAAAAATTTCGCTTATTAACAGATATATACTTTTTCTATTTGTTTTATGAAAAGGATCCTTACATTTATTATTTACCCTACTATGAATCCAGATATATCACATGGCAAAGTTGATTAATTAAATCAACTTTAACTGATTAAGAAACAATTGTTTTTAATTTTCTAGAAAAAAAGAGGAAGATATAAAGGCTAGACAGACACCTCTGGCAACAATGTAAGGTTTACAAAAGCCAACCATTATTTTATTACCAAATCAATATTTTTGGACACAATCATGTATCTCTTCTGTATTTCTATTTGTTTATGATTTAGTATAGATTTAATTAATTACAAGTTCCATACAACTTTTCTCTTACCTCCTACTCCCATTATTTTTTAATTTTCATAAATACTTTTTCTTCATATAGCCCCACTCAGCCCCCCCCCCCGTATATATAAACTAATGAATTGTTCTTGGAAATATATGTTTGATGATATCTTGTGAGTTTAATTTTGCTTATGTTTAGCCTTTTTATGTTTTCCTCTTATGGTTTTCTACTTTTTGTCCAATACATTAATGTACGATTAAAAAAATAATTAATTAAATAAATGAAATTTGGTGCAATTTGATGAAGAGGCAACTTGCTTCTTATTAAATATTTATGAAAATATTCGTTGATAATGGATTTTTTATTAAAAAAATATAGAGTTCAATTTTTAATATGTTCATAGATCAATATTGTATTTAAATTATTTTTATATTATATAATATTTTAATTGTCTTTATATTAGGTCCAAAACTATATTAAAATTAATTTTTAAGAATTTTATAGCACCTTAAGAAAATAAGCTTAAACCCTAGAGAATAAGAGGCCCAACGGGTCCAAACTCAAGACACGTTAGACTGTAAATTATTGAAGCTAACCCAACCTATGCAACCACCTAAGGGCTAAGCCTTACAAGCCAAGCACAAGGGAAAAAAGAAGAGGTCTCTCATCTCCATCTTCTCGTATTATATATTCATTATCTTCAACCTTATCCATTACTTTCTCTATTACAAAGCATTAAGTCTGACTTGAGCTGTTAAGCATCGAAGAAGACCTTGGAGCACAAGCTCCAGTGCTCATTAGCTTACCATTGCCTTGCACGAAGTCGGAAACGTTCAAGTCCATCTCCAAAATAACCCATTACAAAAATTTGTAAACATTTGGCATCATCTATGTAAAACGATCACAACATCTATAGCTCAACCCCTAAAAGCACTTTTATGTTGCTTTTTTGGGTTCCATCTCCCTCATTTTTATGTTGGAGTTTCTTCCTATGCAGTTGTTTTAGCTCCATATCTCATTTATTTTTGAATATTGGTCCATCTTATGTTGGCGTCTTTTATAAAAATGTTTCTAAAATTTTGAATAATTATAAAAATGATTCTTTTTTTTTATCATGCAAGTAAATGACCTGACATGAATAGTGAAAGTTTGTGAAACCAAAAAGATTGGCACACCAACATGTCACTTCAGTTATTAGAATTAAAAGAAAATCAATTGTTTTTTTGAGGAGCCATAGAGAATAACGCCACGTGTATAAATATCTGAGAAATATTGATAATTCTCAATAACTGGGGGGGCTAAAATATAAATAATGGTGGTGGAGTAATAGAGAATGGCGCTACCACTTTAATGTGCAGTGCTTTTTTAGATTTTTTTAAATTTAAAAATAAAAATGATATTTTATTTTGTGGAGCTATAGAGAATGGCGCCACTAGTGCCATGTGTTAGCTTTTTTATTTAATTTAAAATTAAAATTGATATTTTATTTGACGAATTCATTCTCTTTGGCGTGATCAAATGACTATATATAACCCCAATGGCAGTTCACTCTAAGTTGAATAATTTTTTTTAAAATTATATTATGTTAGAGGATGAATGAGAGAGAGATGAGGAGTGCTTTTCTTTATGTTTTTGTGTTTCTGTTTATTTAGTAAATTTTATAATTTGAAGGTATGTTTTGTTCAACGATAATTCGGTGGAGCTTTGACATCGACAAATTAAATGGTTAGTTTCGATGACAATTTCAAGTAAAATGAAGGGTCTCAATTGCCAGTGATTTATTCGGTAACAAGTTCAAATTGGTTATGTCAGTCTTTCCGTTGGTTGTGGTAGGATGATAATGGGTTCAAATTGGTTATGCAGCCAACTGGTGGATTAATTGGGGGTTCTCTGGATCGACGAGATGTTTGAAGGTTTTAAGGAATCCCAATCAAACAGCATGGGTGAGATCATGAATATCAACAGCATTCGAGCTGCAAGATAATAACACAGAGAAACTTGCTTGAACAACTTGCTCATGTTGTAGTTAAACATTGTATTTTTCAATTTGTAAGACGCAATGTTATTGGTCTTGAACAAAATCGTTTAATTATGTTTTATTTGTAAGAAAGAATGTTGTTGGTCTTGAACAAAATCGTTTAATTATGTATTATTTGTAAGACACAATTTTGTTGGTCTTGAACAAAATCGTTTACTTTTTTTTAGTATTGAGAAAGTTGCTCGTGTTGTAAAATTATATATTGTAAGTTAAGTGAAATCATTTTGGAATGCTCCAAATGTAAAATTATATTTTGTAAAATATAATTTGTGAATTATGTAAATTGAAAGTTATTTGAAATGTTGACAATGTAAAATAATTTTCATTTAAATTATTTATGTAATGTGAATTAATCATTTGATAAGGGACATTTTTAAAAGAAACTAAGAATTAGAGGACCAAAAAAATAAAGAAAGTTTGGGAAAAAATGAGAAAGGAAGAAAAGAAAGTGGGAGAAGGAGTTGGCTTCAAAACATAATGAGAAAGGGTTGATTTGTAAAAAATATATACTGGGGCATTTTTAAAAGAAATAAAAAATAAAAGAACCAAAAAATAAATATGAAAATGCTTATTGATCGGTCACATCGCGTTAGCTGTGTCAGTAATGTTACTAGTCAGGGGGATCTGCTTCTTTCTTTCCAACGTAAGAAAAAACCTTTATGTTGTTGAGGTCAGCTGCCTCTTGTAAAAGGGAGGGTGGGGCTCTATTTTGGTTCCCCCTTAGAGTTTTGAAATAAAAGAGAAGAGAAAAACAAAAGGAGTTTAACCAACCTATTATATTATATTGTGCAGTTCCTATGGATGCTGTATTTTGCACCGAACGTTGTGGCCCTTATGTAACACCCCAAACCCTACAGTCGAATCTGGTAATGTTACGATGAAGGATTTTGAAAATTGAGTCGTTTCAATAAACCGTTCAAGTTCAAAACCTCATATTCATTGTATCTATTTTTGAAAACATTATTTAGTTAATTTATTTTCCCAAACGTAACTTACAGTGGAAGTCTTAGTTAATCGTTATATTTTGAAAAGTCCAGTTCATGTTTTCAGAAAATCTTTATTTTAGTAAAAACTATGGTTTTAGTCAACCATCGCAAAAAAAGAACCAAAATAAAAATCCAAAATCATAATAAAAACCAAACAGTCCGAAGAGTCCATTAATGATAAAACTCCCAAAAATAATCCTTAATTAAATAAAAACTTTATTTAAAGCCAGTTCATAGACTAGTGGTCACTACGAGACTCCGCTACACCGATCCGCCTACGTCTGTGGATTACCTGAACAGAACAGACAACAGAAGTGAGTTTTCGTAAACTCAGTGTGTAATCAAACAGAAATAGACATGCTATACAAAAAAACCCCACATATACGGTCAGATTCAGATTCAGACTTATGTCCATTTCAGATATAGATAACACAATCAGATAAGCAGTGTAGATATGCAAAATCCTACCCCATCCTCTACACACCATCTCCGACCATCCCATCACACCATGTGGGGTTAAAAACACCCACCTGTCCCTCCACACCATATAGTGTCAAAACGACACGTTACAGATATTATGCAGTCAAGCTTCTAGGGTATAGGCGAAGTGTTGCCGTACAAATCACTTCCTCAACATATACAAACCCACCTCAGTCACAGATACAGAAATAACAGATACGGTATTATCATGCATAACATGCTCACAAACAGATGTTATATATATACTTAATTAGAACATATATACTTATCAATATCCAACACAAGGCAATCTATCAGAATATCAAATCACATAATTTAGGGATAAGTTAGCCCTTACCGACCCTATAGTAGACCCACAGTCGAGCGAAACGAGCCATGTGACCTTAAGGAAAATTTTAGAATTATGGGCCCACATGCCCGTGTGGACTCACATGCCCAGATTGGCCTGGCCCAAATCTCACACGCCCTAATTGGCCTTGGCCGTGTGGCCCACACAGCTACACACACACATTGTCAGACGTTGTGTCTAGCGCACGGCTGCACTTTCGTCAGACACACGGCCATGTCTCACACACAGCCAACCACATGGCCAGGCACACACCCATGTGGCATCGACAGAAAGCTTTTTCAGCTTTCGACGAATCTTATTTTTCTGTATTTTGAGTATACACCTAGTACAATTTTCATGCGAAACCACTCCCGAGCCTTCCAAAACTTAAAAAAAAGTACCCAACACCTTTTAGCAACCAATTTACAAGTCTAACATGATTACCCAATGACAAAAAAATCGACTTATCGCTTTCCAAAAATGACCACAACCTCAAATCAAGCTGTTGAAGTGAAAATTGATGCTTCACCGCCTTCACCTAAGCAACAAAATTCATCGATTACTCACCAACTATCGGCTATCATTAACATTGCCCACAACTCAAAACCCAACGTTAACAATAAACAAAACTTCACTTACTAAGCCGATTAAAGAAACCAAAAATGTAGTAGCAACAATTTGAATAAGGAAAACGTCAATTGTTTGAAGAAAAAATGGAATTTGAAAGTGGGAAAATAAGGGTGGAGAGAGAAACGTCAGAAAAGAAAAAAAGATATTTTTGGGAAAAAGAAACAAAAATTAAAAATTTAGAGGTCTGATATTCCCCCTAATTTTTCTCCTACTAACCCACTAACTCACAACCACATCAGAATTCTAGCTCTACCGAAAGTCTATTAGTCAATCGAGGCAAAAATTAACATCTATGCTTGCGTAAGGATTCGAACACAGAACCTCTAACACACTAACTCCCTTACAATTCGAACCAATAGGCTTATTCTGATATAGATTAACAGACAATTTTATAGAAGCCCACTCAACAACGGTACAGCTAGGATTAGAAAATAACAAAATTTGGCAAAAGAGAGATTTGAGCCCAAGACCTCATACACACACCCAGAACATTTAACCACTGAAGCAGATGCACAATTGTGTTAGATATTTACAGAAACATAAATAAATTATTCAGGGTGTTACAACTCTACCCCTAAAAGAAATTTCGACCTTGAAGTTTACCTGGTCAAAACAGATGAGGGTACTGCTGACGCATCGAGTCTTCAGGTTCGCACATGGCTTCCTCAGTTGCATGATTCCACCACAAAACCTTTACTAACGGAATGAACTTCCTCCTCAAAACCTTAACATCTCGATCAAAAATCTGAATCGGCTCCTCTTCAAAAGTTAAATCCAGTCTAACCTCGATCTCCTCAACAGAGACAATGTGAGATGGATTAGACCGATACCGCCTCAACATCGAGATGTGAAACACATTGTGGATACGGTCTAACTCTGGAGGTAGCTCAAACTGATAAGCGACCGGTCCCATACGCTTCGGAATCCGATACGGCCCAATGAACCTAGGGCTCAACTTGCCCTTATGACCGAATCTTAGAACTTTCTTCCATAGAGAAACCTTAAGAAAAACGAAATCACCTACAGAGTACTCAATATCTCTCATTTTCAAATTTGCATAAGACTTCTGTCTATCAAAAGCTGCCTTCAGACGGTCCCAAATTAGTCTAACCTTATCTTTGGTCTCAAAAACC
This sequence comes from Gossypium hirsutum, assembly GCF_007990345.1. Classification (NCBI taxonomy): domain Eukaryota; kingdom Viridiplantae; phylum Streptophyta; class Magnoliopsida; order Malvales; family Malvaceae; genus Gossypium; species Gossypium hirsutum. Next base: position 29,030,967 of record NC_053446.1, read on the forward strand.
AACTCAAGGCCCAAAATCTATCGCTCACCCAACATAGCGAAGTACGACACTTACGACCATACAAAGCCTCGTAAGGTGCCATCTGAATGCTAGACTAGAAACTGATATTGTAGACGAACTCAACCAATGGTAGAAAATCCTTCTAACTACCTCGAAATCTATCACACAACTCCGAAACGTATTCTCCAGTATCTGAATCACCCTCTCAGATTGACCATCAGTCTGAGGATGGAACGCAGTACTGAAGTCCAATCTCGAACCCAGAGCCTTATGTAGTTTCTTTCAAAATCGAGAAGTGAAACAAGAATCTCTATCAGAAATTATCGAAATAGGAACCCCATGCAGTCTTACAATATCTGAGATATAGAGTTTTGCTGACTTCTGCAGAGAGTAGTCCGTCTAAACCGGAAAAAAATGAGCGGACTTGGTCAATCGATCCACGATGACCCAAACAGAATCCTTTTTAGTGGGTGTCAAGGGCAACCCACTAATAAAGTCCACCGTCACTTGTTCGCATTTTTATAAGGGAATCTTAACAGGTTGTAACAGACCCAAAGGAACCTGGTGTTCAACTTTAACTTGTTAGCACGTTAGATAAAGAACAACAAAATTCATAACCTCACATTTCCAACCGGCCACCAGTACAACTCACAAAGATCGCGGTACATTTTATTACCACCGGGATGCATACATAAGGGCTACTATACGCCTCTCTCAGAATCGACTGCCTCAGATCAAAATCATTCGGTACGCAAACCCGTCTTCAAAAACATAAAACCCCATCTTTATTCAACCCAAAATCAAAAGTACTGCCATTCCCAACCTGACGGACTCGCAAAACCAAAGACTCATCCTTTAACAACTTTTCTTGACTCTGATCAATTCAAGTCGGCTTAACTTGCAACTCGGCCAATAAACTCCCATCATCAAATAGACTAAGACGACCAAACATCACTCTCAAATCAGTCATCACTCTACGACTGAGAGCATCAACCACCACATTGGATTTACCAGGATGATACTCTATCGTGCAATCATAATCTTTGAGCAGCTCAATCCACCGACATTCCTAAGATTCAACTCCTTCTGAGTAAGGAGGTACTTGAGGCTCTTGTGATCAGTGTAAATAATACACCTCTCACCATACAGATAATGCCTCCAAATCTTTAATGCAAATACCACAGCAGCCAACTCAAGATCATACATCACATAATTCCCCTCGTGTATCTTAAGTTGACGGGACACATAAGCCACAACCTTACCATCTTGTATCAGTACACATCCCAAACTGACGTGCAATGTATCACTGTACACCACAAACTCTTTACCAGATTCAGGCTGTATCAAAACAAGAGCCTAAGTTAGAACAAACTTGAGCTTCTCGAAGCTCGATTGTTATGCATCAGTCCAATCAAAAGAAACTCACTTATGCAGAAGCTTAGTCAATGAAGCTACAATCAGAGAGAACCCCTTGATAAACTGCCGATAGTATCCCGTAAGACCCATAAAACTACGAATCTTAAATACATTCTTAGGCTGTTTCCAATCAAGCACAACCTCAATTTTCCTAGGATCAACTCAGATCCCCTCAGCAAAAACCACGTGCCCTAAAAAATTTACCTCACGCAACCAGAACTCACAGTTGCTCAACTTAGCGTAGAGTTGTTTCTCTCGAAGTATTTGAAGCACTACTCTAAGATGCTCATCATGCTTATCCCCGGTCTTAGAGTAAACCAAAATATCATTGATGAAGACTACGAAGAACTGATCTAGATACGGCTGGAAGACTCGATTCATCAAATCCATGAATGCAGTCGGAGCATTCGTCAAACCAAAATGCATAACTAGGAACTCGTAGTGCCCATAACGAGTCCTAAATGCAGTCTTATGAACATCAACTTCCTTAACTCTAAGCTGATGATACTTAGAATGGAAATCTATTTTCGAGAACACTGAAGCCTCTCAAAGCTGATCAAACAAATCGTCGATCCTCTAAAATGGATACTTATTCTTCACAGTTAGCTTATTCAACTGCCGGTAGTCGATGCACATCCTCATGGTACCATCTTTTTTCTTTATGAGCAGAATCGGTGCCCCTCACGGAGACACACTAGGACGGATGAAACCACGATTCAGAAGCTCTTAAAGTTGAGTCTTAAGCTCTACAAGCTCCTTTGGTGCCATACGATATGGAATAATGGACACCGGAACTGTACCTAATAGAAACTCAATGCTGAACTCAACTTATTGGTTCGGAGGTCAACCCAGTAACTTCTCAGGAAAGATATCTAGAAATTCCCTCACTGTTTTGATATCCCCGACAAAAGAGTCCCTAGAAACTGAAACATTGATGAAATCCATAAACGCCTCACACCCTTTCCGAACCAATTTCTCAGCCACAAGAGTAGAGATCACATTAGATAGATAATATTGATGCTCACCGATCACAACCACTTCTTTATCTTCTAAAGTCCTTAGAATGATCCTCTTAGTCGTGCAATCCAAACTAGCTTGGTGCTTAACTAACCAATCCATACCCAGAATTAAGTCGAACTCCCAAAACGGTAGCTCTATCAAATTTTCCAGAAATACAGCCCATTGTACTTCTAATGAAACATTCTTATAAAGTCTATTAACCTGAATAGACTGCCCCAATGGACTCAGTATAGTGATCTCACTAGAAATACTTTCAACAAAAATCCCCAGATTTTTAGAAATAGTACTAGCTACATAGGAGTGTGTAGAACCTATGTCTATCAGAGTAGTATAAGGTACATAAAAAATAAACAACGTATCGGTGATAACATCAAGAGTATCTCTATCCTCTCGACGTCATGCAACATAAACTAGTGTTGGCTGCCTCACCTCAGTCTGATTAGCATCTCTGCTTGGTGCTCTCTGTCCTCGAACCATACCATTACCACCCCTAGTCGGTCCACAACCCTTAGGTAGTTGTTGAACTGCTCTTTGAGGCTGTACAGAACCCGGTCCTGAAGCTTGCATCTGATCAGCCCACTGTGGACACTCTCTTATAAGGTGCTCCAAAGATCCACACCTCAGACAAGCCCCTAACCTCTTCCAACACTCGCCCGGATGGTGCCTACCACAATTCTCACATGGCTGAATACTAGTAGGAGCAATAGAAACCCCCACTCTAACCGGCCCATTAGGTCTGTCCCACTTATTAAGCCTTTGAACAGAACTAGAGAGCTTAAAATCCTTCTTATTCTTGCCTCTCTCACGATCCCTATTTTGGCACTCTACGCGCTTAACCTCCTCGGCGATCTTCGCCTTATTTACCAGAACTGCAAACTCTCGCTCCCTCTATGGAGCAATCAATACCCTCAGATTATTCCTCAAGCCATCCTCAAAGCAGACGCATTTCTCATACTAAGACGGCATTATGCCTCGAACGTAGCAGCTCAACCTCAAAAATTCAGCCTCATATTTGGCCACAGATCTATCACCTTGCGTGAGATTCATGAACTCACGCCTACGAGCATCCACATAGCTCGCTGCCGCATACTTCCCCTAGAAAGAAGTGTTAAAGAAATCCCAGTTCAGACGATCCGGCTGAGTACCCTCCTTAACCGATAACCACCATTGATATGCCTCATCGCGAAGCAAAGAGATTGCACCCTTAAGTTTTTGCTCAGGAGTACAGTCAATGTCATTTATGATCCTTTCGGTGGCCTCCAGCTAATACTCGGTGATAGTAGGGGTGACTTTAGTGACACCCCTAAATAGCTCAACTCCATTGCGCTAGAGTTGTTTAGTTACTGATCCACGGCTTCCAGATCCAGTCTTGGGATAGTGTATCATCCCTAATTGAACAACTTTGAGACCCAGTCTCAGTAGCAAGTGAAACCAGTGTCTCACTCGCCTCAAAATTTGGCATATTACCCAAAAAGAAAGACTTAGCTCGAGCCTCTCTGCAGCCTCTATCGCGCCCACGAATACCATGACCGTAAGTTCCACGAGCACTCATCGTAAATTTCAAATTTTATCTACATTATAAAATTTTATGTATCAGTTCAAGTATTTATTAGCAGATATGTTATGTGTAAATTGTCAAAAGTTTCAGAAGTTTTTCAAAGATTTTAGTCTCTAACTAGCTCAGTATAGTTTTCAGAAAGTACTAACTATAGTGTTTCTAGAGTATTCTATCTAAATTCAGAAATACTTACAGGATCGGTGCCAGAGACTTGGTATATCACATACTTTCTCAAATTATCCAGATTATTTGAAAATTAATTCTTTTTTAAAATAATTTTGGAACCCAAAATTCATAGCCTGAGTTTTGTAGTCTGGCTCTGATACCACTAAATGTAACACCCCAAACCTGGCTTAGACATTACGGTCAAATCTAGTAATGTTACGATGAAGGGTTTTGAAAACTGAGTAGTTTCGATAAACCTTTCAAGTTCAAAATCTCATATGTCTATTTTTGAAAATGTTATTTAGTTAATTTATTTGCCCAAACATAACTTACAGCAGAAGTGTTAGTCAATCGTGTATATTTTGAAAACTTCAGTTCGTGTTGTCAAAAAATCTTTATTTTAGTAAAAAACTATATTTTTAGTCAACCATCATAGAAAAAAAACCAAAAAGAAAATCCAAAATCATAATAAAAACCAAAAATAATCCTTAATTAAATAAAACCTTTATTTAAACTAGTGGTCAACGCGAGACTCTGCTCAACCGATCCGCCTACGTTTGTGGATTACCTGAACAGAACAGACAATAGATTCAGGCTTATGTCCATTTCAGATACAGATAACAGAATCAGATAAGCAGTACAGATATGCAAAATCCTACCCCCATCCTCTACACACCATCTCCGGCCAACCCATCACACCAGGTGGGGTTAAAAACACCCACTCATCCTTATACACCATATAGTGTGAAAACGACACGTTACAGATATTATGCAGTCAAGCTGTCAGAGTATAGGCTAAGTGTTGTTGTACAAATCACTTCCTGCACATATACAAACCCACCCTAGTCATAGATACATAAATAACAGATACGATATTAACATGTATAACATGCTCATAAACAGATGTTATATATATACTTATTCAAAAACAAATATACTTATCAATATCCAACACAAAGCAGTCTATAAGAATATCAAATCACATAGTTTAGGGTTTGGTTAGCATTTACCGACCCTACAGTAGGCCCATAGTCGAGCTAAATGAACCGTTCGACCCTAGAGAAAATTTTAAAATTATGGGCCCACACGCCCAGATTGGCATTGCTCGTGTGGCCCACACGGCCTGGCCCAAAACTAACACGCTCATATGGCATGACCGTGTGGGCCCACATACCTGTGTGGCCCACACGACCACACACACAATGTCGCACGGCCGCACCTTCATCAAACACGGTCGTGCCTCGCACATGGCCACGCACACGGTCAATCACGTGGCCAGGCATATGCCCGTGTGGCATCGATAAAAGGCTTTTTTAACTTTCACTGAAGCTCATTTTTCTATGTTTTGAGTACACACTTGGTACGATTTTGATGCGAAACCATTCTCGAGACTTTCGAAACCTAAAAATAGAGTACCCGACACCTTTTAGAAACCAATTTACAATTCTAACACGATTACCCAATTATGCAAAAATCGACTTACCGCTTTTCAAAAATGATCACAACCTCGAATCAAGTCGTTGAAGTGAAAATCTATGCTTCACCGTCTTTACCTAAGCAACAAAATTCATCAATTACTCACCAACTTGTTGGATCGCCGACACCCCTACGGCGCAGCAGAAAAATTTAAAAATCGGTGACCCTAACCACATATCCATGTGTGAGGAACGAATCAAGGTGAAAAAGGTTACAAAATTACCTAATGTTTATTCTGAGTAGACAACAACTTCTCTACAACGTGTAGTCTGATATACAGTCGAACCAAGCCGCAATCTATCGAGACTCTGACCTCTACGTAATCCACCCAGTTGACTACGAACGGAAGAAATCCCCAAAATAGTTTTTAAAGTGATTTTTCTTTGATGGTTGTTAGACCCAAAAACAAAGAAAAACGGGATTCCTATATATCCTTTTATTTTAGGGTTTTTAGGAATTAAATAAATATAATAATATTTTAAACTGAAAATTATAATTACATTAATTATAATATAATTTCGGTAAACCATATATTTATTTGAATTCATATGCTAACCAAATTCATGTCCTCATTATGCGTACAACAACCTTGTACATAATGTGTTGGAAATTTGATTACCGACACCCAAAAACAATAGCAACTATGGTTTATTCCGTTCATTTCAACTATAGGGTGTGACCCTGTAGGTTCCTATAACGTTAACAGTAATACTAGAACGATTCCAATGTTACAAACAATGAGTGGAGTCTAGCAATGCATCATTGCTACCCAAGTCACAAGAGATCGTGATTCGATATAACCTTTTTATGATTAACCTTTTATGCAATAATCCTTAAGTTCTTTATCTCTGGATTGGACACAAGTCATGGAATAGTCACACTTGTATAATGCAATCCATGTTCCTTGATATCTTAAGCAGACTATGATATACAAATAAGTATGACATCTCATATCAACTTATTTGAGCATGGCCATGCATTTCTAGTCTCACTTAATCAAGTGGCCTAAGATATTACTCCCATTATGTAGGAGAGACTTATTCTATATCAACCAACTATATCCCTCTGCATCGATTGTGGTATATCCAACATCAGCCTTTATAGAACAACCAGTTACGGTGTACGTTTGACTGTATCAAAATATACTACTCACGATGTTTGGGATTATGATGATCTCAAGTCTGAGGATCATATACATATTAATCACTATGAGTAATGTCATGACAATTACATAATAATCCAAGAAACATACTCATAATGGGTCAGTCCAATATGTTGTTCTCTAACACACATATTCATGCATCGATTCTGACATTCCATATCAATGACAACTCTTTATCATCAATCAACTACATGTTAGTCTTAATGCATTATCGTTGTCCTATCCAACAATAATACTTGACTAAGGATCTTTTAAGAATAATCATATTATTCTTAGGACATTATTATAAAGCAGTTTATTTATACACACAGAAAAGAAACTGAAATAATAATGGTAACGCCTTATATTAATAAACATGATAAATCAAGTATGTTATTACAACCATCTTATGATTGATCTTTGGGCATACTCTAACACAACTATCGGCTATCATTAACATTGCCAACAACTGAAAACCCACCATTAACAATAAACAAAACTTCACATACCAAGCCGATTAAAGAAACAAAAAATGCAGTAGCAACAATTTGAACGAGGAAAACGACAACAATTCAAAGAAAAAAATAGAATTTAAAAGTGAGAAAAATAAGGGAGGAGAGAAAAAAGTCAGAAAAGAAAAAAAAAGCTTTTGGGAAAAAGAAAAAAAATTAAAAATTTAGAAATATAATATTCCCCATAATTTTCTCCTCCTAACCCACTAACTCACAACCACCTCATAATTCTAGCTCTACCAAAACTCTATTAGTCAATCGAGGCAGAAATTAACATCCATGCTGCGTAGGGATTCGAACACAAGACCTCCAACACACTAACTCCCTTACCACTCAAACCAATAAGCTCATTCTGGTATTGATTAACAGACAATTTTATATAAGCCCACTCAACAAGGGTAAGGCTAGGATTAGAAAAATAACAAAATTTGGCAAAAGGGAGACTTGAACCCAATACCTCATACACACACTAAGAACACTTAACCACTGAAGCAGATACATAGTTGTGTCAAATATTTACAGAAAAAGAAATAAATTATTTAGGGATTTACACCTTATTTCATAGTGGGTTCACATAAAAACAAATGTGAGGTGCATTAACGCGCTGGTGTTGAACTTTTCAACTGTTGAGTGGTACAACACTAATCGGGTTATGTGACAGTTTGGATGCAAAAAAAATTGTGTCAAATGTTCCACACCGATATGATTATGTCCACGGAAAGATTAAGAGGGGAAAAGATGGAACGGATTGGGCCGTGGAACATCAGTGTTATATAGCACTATGGAATACCTAGTATGAGAGGCGGCTTGAGATGCACTCCTGTATATTTGACTTCACTGCTTCGAAGGAATACATACAATGGTACTTGGCTTGAGGGCGTCTTTTTTATATGGTGAGCAACTCATGGTAGTATAAAATCATGGCTGCAGATAAGAAAGTCAACTTGTAGTGGAGCCCGATTTGGAGGACCAACCTTTGAACACACACACACTTCACCAGACTAATAGGTTGACACTTTTGGGGAGGGGTCCTAGAGCAAAGCATATTACTGGAGATGGATGGTTGTAGTTCAACTTACCAGTAACCGCAATCCCCAATAATGTTGGATATGTTTGGATCGATACCTATCGATGATAACATGACACCCGATCCTCCTGATGTGTACAATACACCCCAACACATCGTCAACGAAGGCCCGTAAACTACTACACCCTGAATGACGATACCACTCCCGATTCATTCCAATTTTAATACTAGTAAATTTAAAGTGTTGTATCATATTTGTTTAATTGATTTATAACTCCACAAATTATGTATTTTTTGTATAACTTATAATATAATTTTAAAGTATTAAAATTTTTATATGTGTTTATAATTAATTAAAAATATAAGTTAATTTTAAATAAAAACATAACACTAAAGAATTTAGCTAAATTAAGCACTAATGGTTTTGAATTAAACTTAAAAGAACATTTCATTTTCAAAGTATCAAGCATGATTACAAATTTCATTTCTATAAAACCATAAAAAAACACCGATAGTTGAAACCTCAAAAATACTTTCTTCTTATAAAACTACGGTTGCCTTCATTAATTTTGGAAAATGTTCATTTAATTAATGCAACCATTATTAAGACGAGATAGCGAATTAGGTGTTATTTTTCGAAAAACTCAATGCACATCATTGCCTTTAAAAAATATTTTGTTTATCTTGGTTACAGAGGAAAATATACCATACTATCCCAATTATTAACTTATCCAAATAACATGCATAGTTTAATTTCTATATATATAAATCTGAAAATCCATCCTAAGAATGAAAATCATGCATGCATGAAAATCCCCAAAACGAAAACAGTTCCAAACCATAATTTCAAATAATTTTATAGTCCAAAAATCGAATAATACTAGAAAAGAAAGCTAAATAAATAAAATCATAATGGTGTTTTGAGTCCCGAGTCTGAAGCCCGTCGTATGTCTGCATGCCAATTTCGATCCTAAGTTTGTTCATTACCTGAGAAGGTGAAGTAATGGGATGAGCATAACAAGCTCAGTGTGAGTCTAAGCAATCAAACATATTGCATACATTCAAGTATTTTCTCATAGAACCACAATCAACATCAATAATAACATTCCTATGCAACATGATCATGACATAATGCACATATGAGTCCTACCCATACCATCCGTTACACACCATGGTTTCCCCAGAACCTGTCTGCCAAACTCTAATGCATGTGAGGAAAGCTCGATGTGGTAGAAACCACCGTATAACATAAATGCAGAAAATCTACCGAATAACATATAATGCAATAAAATCATCAATCTCCTCGATACTCCAGGTGTAGTGCACTGACTACGTATAAATGTGGACTTAATATGCCACTAGTACTCCTCGGAACTCCTTCGTCAACAATAAAGAACCCACCCCAATGCAGATGCAATATGTCACACAATCTTATACATAGCCATAAATCATACTTTAACATTTTATTGAAAATTTTAATATATGCCCTCAATTATCAAATACTATTAGCGAATGGAAATAATATTCCAACTTTTAATTTACCAATAAAATGGTATCATTCAACAAATCACAATTTCATTTTCATTTATAACTTTTCTTTGTGTGCATTTATAGTAGTCTTTCGAACATATCATAACAAATCACTTGTACAAATATATCATGCATAAGATTTATTTCATTCATAATCATGCCATACATACAACCCAAACATATATCAAACTAACCAAACATTCATCACAATGTCAATCAATCAATCATTCAGTCAAACTAGAAAGAATGCTACCATGCCAAATAGTTAGGGCCCGTAACGTACCTGGTTCGACCACTTACAAATTTAATTACATAGCTATTAAGCCAAGCCCAATCAGCAAACTAAATAATCTATTCAATCATTATAAATATAATTACCAATTAAGTTTTTATAGTTTAGGTCCCACACCTTATTGACGCTCTTTTGTAGCACACTAGTGAATCTTGTGGTTTCTTTAATAAAATTTAAAATGGACCTAAGTTAAATTAAAAAAAATCAGTTAATCAATCCAATTGTGACAATTACCATTATTTTTTGAATCCAAACTAGTTAGATTTCTTACACTATTTTGATGCGAGTCGTACGCATGAACATTTTTCGGCTTTACTATTGATTTGGTGCATTCGGGTCAGCAAATAGCACATTTAAATACTAGAAAATAATTAGCTAATCTTGATTAAAATCCTTGAGTTAATCAATCCATAACCTTTTCCAAAAATCTATGTCGAAACAACTAACTAGTTTATGATTACCCACACTTACGCTTCCCAATATGTCAGATCCGATTTGCCTATTGGTGAAGAATGATTTTTCATAATTAAAAAATGTTTCAAAGATGATTAGGAGGGGTTCAAGAACCCAAAATAATTCTAAAAAAATATTTGAAAGAATTAAAGAAAAACAACGCCCTTTCTTGCCTATAGGCACACACACCACCACTCGTAGTAGCCAATTTTGGGGTTGATCTAAAACAACTTTAGGAATTGATAAAAAAGATGGAAAAATACCCATTAAATCTTTAAAAATTCCTAAAATTTCATATCTAGAAATTTATATTTTTATTTATTAAGATTTAACAAGAAAACGAGAGAAATATATTTTACACAAGCTAGATGCTAGGGGCGGCAATGACACTTCTTGGCAACGTTAGGAATCGATCATGGAGACTCAAGATTTCAGATTTGGAGTGGATTTAATTAGAGAAAAATGACAACAATATGATGGAGGAGATGATGCAAAATCTTGTGGCAAAAAAAAAGATAATAAAACTAGGTGTTATGGCGACGACAACAATGGATGAAGAAAGAAAAATTGAAGATCAAGGAAGAGAGGGGAGGGGATGGATGGCTAGGGTGAGAGAAAAAGAAATAAATACAGACTATTTTGTGTAAAATTAACATTTATATGAAATGTTACAAGGCTATGAATTGCACACACATTAAAAACAAGAGATTTTTGCAAAATGTAATTATTTTGTAGGGGAAAGGATTTGAATTTGGGACCTCAAATTAAATTATATGCTTTCACATTTAACAATAACCACTTAGCTAACTCCTTATTTTTGATATAATTCTACATTATCATTAAGCTAAATTTTAGGATGTTATAACAACCCTATTCCATTCATATGAAATGACTATTCCATTACAACTCTATTCCATTCTAGTGAACCAAAAGCTATATGAAAAAATATATTTTTTAATTGATTTAGGACCTAATTGGGAATGGGAAGAATTATGACTAACCAAAAGGACAAATTGCCCAATTTTTTGTAAATTGGTTTTCTATGTGCAACCAGTCACGTCATCCCTTCTTTCAAAACCCTAAATCATTTAAAAATTTCCCAGAAACTAAAATTAAAGGGTTCTTTCAAAATCAATTTATCCCTTCAAATTTATTAACTTCCCAAACACCAAAACAATCCCCAATTTCAAACAAAATTACGTTTTCTTCCCTAAATTCATCATTATTTTTCTTGAGTTCAAATCCCAAATTAGAGTTGTAGATTATCATTTTCATTAAATTAAGGTAATATTTTGACTTTTTTTGGTTAAATAAAGAGTGATGTTAATTCAAATCGAGTTTTAAATGAGAATATTTAGATTTGATGTCTTTAAAGCATATTTGGATTCGAAAATGATAGATACCGAAATATTGAGTAAACTTGTGTTTTCAAAGTTATTTTTGATTTATTTTAACATAATTAGAAAGTATTTCACTTCAATTTTATAGTTCATAATCAAATTTTTAAGAATAAAACTTTTCCCCTTTTTTCGTGTTATTGAACGCTTCAATTTTCTGAAAAATTTAGGACCATGAATTTGGGTTAAAGTAATGGTTTAGATATGAAATTATATGTTATTTAGGATTTTTGGAATCAAAGTGGAGGATTATAAACAAGATTACGATGTCGAAACTTCAATTTCAACAAAATTAGCTAGTTTTCGGTAGTGATAAAGGAGAGGCTTGAATTGTTTTTTTTTTGCTGTTTGGTTGTGTTCAAGACTGTTTTTGATGAGTTTTGAATTTTTTTGTTATGTGTGTTAAGTGTCGGATCAATCAGGAGCCACTACGAGAAAGTTTAAAGGTAAGAAAAAGTATGTTTGAGCTTTCGGCTAGTAAGTGGAAGTGTGATTGGTGTGTGTTCGGAGTTGCTGCTGGTTTGCACAATTCATAATGTCAATAAGGAGTTTAGGAATAGCCAAAACCCCTATCCTATGTTCTGAGTGTAAGCCTTTCTTATATTTTTTGTCTTGATATAGAATTATGCCTAATATATGTCGACTAGTGGAATGTGATGTTATTATGACAAGTAATGTGTGTGGAAACTTGTAAATGATATGTGATAAACTGAGTTTTAATGCACTCATATGTGATCGGATATGTAATGGCTCAATGAGCATAGTTGTGGAACTTAAAGTGCAATTAAATGTGAATCCGATAAGCATGCATTGTGTACAAGTTTATAATGTGAATTGATGATTATCAATAGAAATTATATGCATTAATAAAATAATTAAATGTGTGTAATTGTTGATATTTTGGCCTTGTGGTCTATTGAAATTGTTGGATGTAGTTAGAATGCCATAGGATTGTGAGTAATCACCTTTGTGTTTTGTGATTTGGGTATTGAGGGCCCCGGGATATATGAGAGAGATACAGGAATGTCGAGCTAAGATCCATTCATCGGGACTTATTAGTGTGTTGGAGAGTGTTTAGCTTTATTCTAAACTTATGGGATCTGTTAGACTCTTTGAACCATTAGTGTGATGGAGATCCGTTTATCCAATGTGTGGTGATAGAGTCCACTTTTATGTTTCATGTTCTCAAGTTGCAAAATTATTATTAATTGATTAATATATGTAATATGTTGTGTGTGAATGCGTGTGAGTATATAAGCTAGATTTGTGAGATAATGAAGCATGAATACATTACTTTGTCTTGACAGAAATATGGTTGTGAATGAGCTTTAGTATACTATTGCTTAACTAGTGATGTTGTGTGTATGCTTGCAGTAGTTCCAAACATTAACTGAGCTTATTTAAGCTCACACACTCCACATTAACATCTTACAGATAAGTAGCTCTTTCAGTGTGAGTGGAGCGGCCAAGGAAGTGATCTTAGCAAGGCAATAAAATTTCGAATAGGTGGTTTTATAGTGTTTGGATATATTGAATAAAGGAAATGTGAGTTAGAGTTTTAGTTTTGATTATTAACATTATTTTATTAATTCTATCTTGGTATTGGATTGAAGGAATGTAGATGTTGTTTTGAGCATGAAAAACATTTTAACTTGTTAAATTTTAGCATTCTGGATAAAAGTAACTATACTCGAGACCAAAATATCGATACATGCTTGTTTAGTATTGATACTTTTGCTGTTTTTCAAAAAATTAAAAATAGTCCTTATTACGGATAAATATATTTCTATTGTCGATTAAATGTTTAATTAGTCATGAACTCATCATTAAATGTTAATTGTAGTAGTTTGCATGTGTATAAGTCCCGATAGTTCTTGTAGCATCTTGTTACTCAGGTCTGACGACCGAACCAGGTGAGGGGTGTTAGAAGGTAAGCTTGATTAGCTTTATTTTATTATTTTTATTTAATTTGGAATTTTTAAATTAAGTGGAGTAAAATGAAATTATCACCGACACATCAAACTAGAAAAATTATCTTTTCATCCTTAATACGTTTATAAAGAGATGATTCAAACATTTTCACTCATATCATAATAAAATCTTTGATTGCTTAATATGAACTTAAGTACTTTGCAAACTTTATGTTGGTTTACCTTATCTATATATCTGGTAGGTAGCAACATGTAGATGCTTTATTGAAGATAGCCACTAGACCAAAACAGGTTTTTAGCGGTGTGTTTTTTTGACCTTTAGCGGCGCTTTTTAGAGCCGCTAATAGTGAAAGCGCCACAAAAAAATGCCGCTGCTGACAACGTCGCTAACATTTGCGGTGTTTTTAGAAATAAACACCGCTAAAGGTCATGACTTTTAGCAGCGCTTTAATAAAAATGCCGCTAAAAGTCAAGACCTTTAGCGGCACTTTTCCCACAAACGCCGCTAAAGGCCAGGACCTTTAGCGGCGCTTTTACCACAAATGCTGCTAAAGATCATGACCTTTTACGGCGCTTCTACCACAAACGCCACTATGAAGAATGACCTTTAGCGACATTTTTTCACAAATGCCGCTAAAAACATGACTTTTAAAAAAAATTAATTAAATAATATTTATTTCTATCATAAATATTATATTATGTTTTATTTTTGAAATTTAAACTTTAAACTATATACTTTTAAGGATAATAAATATTAAATTAAAATTTCTATTAAAATTTTAACTTAAAGCTAAATATAAAAATTAATGAATTTAAATTAAGAAAGTTAAAACAAGATACATTCTATATTAGAATTACATAAGAAAATTGTTTACATTCTATATTAGAATTACATAAGTTTTGTGACCGCATTTAGTATAGTTCCTTAATCTTAAAGATATTTCAAAAGACAACAATTTTGCAAAAAAGGGTACAAGATTTAATATAAGTGCAACAACAAGCACATTATTTATCATAACCTTCTCCAGGCTCTATACATCCTCCAAGCTGGAAATCCATCTCAATTCTGAAATCTTAAACGTCAAAACTAGTCCTCAGCATGCAAACAACGTGGCTGTATAACTTTAGCAATAAGTTATGCTGTCATCAAACTATGCCTCAAATCAAAGATATAGGTTACCCATCCACATAGAGAGATGCATGTATCTCATTCTGCCAAATACATTAGACAATTTGTGGTGAGGGGAAACCAAAAAATATCATAAATTGTAAGAACAGATTATGCCTGGACTATATGCTTCTATGCCACCTTAACTAGAAACTATTTCACAGGATTAATTGCCAAATACTCAAGCATACACTTAGACATCAAGTTTTGAACCAAAAAAATTAGAGCCAAGAGAATAGGAACAATAAATCTTCTCATAATCAGCATATGGTGATTTCGTTATGTTTCTGCTTACTATTTTCCATACACACTTCTTCTCTTTGCTTCAAATTCCAAATTCCAAACACACTATAAGGATTTAGAAGATGTTTTCACCAAACCCTTATTTCTTAATTTTTTTTAAACTGAATTCTTTTTTTTTTCCACCCATTTGTTTCAAGTATGAAATGATATAATTTCTTTAGTATCTATCACAATAACCTTTACTAAGAATTGAAACTAAATTTCTAAATTTTGAACAAAACTGAAAGTTCAATTAAATGATACCTTGGTGGATCGCTAAATCTTTCAATTCATTGCCCTTATATCTAGTTCCCTTAAGTTGATGACTAAATCTTCCCCTTGTATGTGCATACTAAAAAAAACCAAGAAAAATTAGCAATCATAAGTATTGTCTAAAATTTAGTAACTGACATTGTCTAAAATTCAGCAGATGCAGAAAATTTTAGACAAGATAATTGAGTACTAGTCTCATATGATGATTCATAGTTCAGCTCCACATTGTCCCATTGCTATATCATCATGCTTTATTTTCTATTACAGAACTCCTTTAAATATGGTCAAGGAAAGGTTGAATCTTCCGTTACCTCCATGAATGTTGACGAAATCATCGTCCGAATCAGATTCAAGAATACTAACTGAATTAAACCAAAGATCCTCTTGGCAAGCTACAGCAAAAAAGAAACTTCTTTTGGTCAACTTTGATTTCCATTACTGGTATATACTAAAATCTAGTGCGCAAGAACCAAAAGACACAATCCTCTTAGTAGGAATCTTTTTTTGGAAAAAGGAAAGGAAATTTAGAACCAAAAACACCATGGAATCATGACAAAAACCTAGTTTTTAAGACAGTTCATTGCACAGAATGAAAAGTTCACTAGAAAGTATAAGGAGACCAACAATGTTACTTCAACTATTCTTTTTTCTTCAAATACACATGGTTGAAAAATATTTGGACATGTGTAAGTAGGCATGATCCTCCACATATATGGAAAAAATTTTAATTTTTGAGCGTACCTGTATTGTACATATACTTGTAGAAATAACATAGAGTACCAAAATGCTTATTGTATACTATCATTTACGTTAGTTCCTTTTTAACAAAGTATTTATCACAGAACATGATCGGAAGTTATAGCAATTCTGAAGATATAAGTCCCTTCGATTTTGGAAAATAATTTATACCCTTTCTTCATAAGTTTTTGGTAACCTACTATATTCTTCAGCAAAGATTATTGACATTGATGAAAAGAAATGATATACCATTTGTATCAATTTGACTAAGATACCATTGAAATTGAGTGAAATTGAATGTTGAGCTCGAAACCTCCGATCTTCTACGAGTAGTGGTTGCATCATTCTCCATATGCAAATATTCACTAACACCTATATCTATTACACGAGCATCACTATTCCTGTTCTTGGTTCCATCTGTGATGAAACGGGAAACCTTCCTGCGGTGTTTTCGGAACCGACGACGGGGCCTTCTCAAATTCTTGATTCTTTCAGCAGGTGCTGATACACAACTCCCTATTAAGACTGCTTAACTGCGGAACCCTGGTTTGACCCTAAATTTTTGTTAAGAAAGAGAGTAATTTTGTGATATATGTGTCTTTTGCATAATGTGATATAAGTGTGTGCACAAGTCCAAGTAAAAAAGAAACCTGAGTCAAGAGCTGAAAAAATTTATTTGGTGTCATTGAAAAATCTTAGGAGGATGGTGATATATGAAGCAATATTTCTCCCTCTAACTCACAAAAATTTCAGAAGCATAAGAGCAAATAGAAAAGCCAATAATACATGCCTACGTTTGAGTGTGAGGAGAGGAATGGCAACTTCAAATGAGTTAAAAGTGAACAAATATCAATTGGATGTAGAAACTAGTAGTTAATGGAATAAGCAGATTACCATGTCAACATTGAATCGTTCAATCCCAGCCAGAATCTGTGGTGCTAGAAACAGATCTGCCTGCAAACAAAGTCAACAGGCCATATTTATGTATTATTCAGAACATTTAAAAATAAATAGTTTCAGATATTTCTTATTCTACAGTACATTAGGAGTGAACTTCTAAAAGGGTTTCATAACAAGCAACAGAAGATGATATTAGCTAAGTCAAACAGAACTTAGATCTATGGCTAACTCATTTCATCTGAAATCCAAAGGCATATATAGTTCAGGGGCAGAATGGCATCTAGATGATGTCTGATTTACATTTTCTTAATCACATATTGCTGCAGGAAGCACCCCCCTAAAAAAATAAAAATAAAACTAAAAATAAAATAAAATAAAATCAATCCACATTAATTCAAAGGCATGTATAAACAGGAGAGAATGAAACTAACCATGGAAACTTCATCCCCAGTGACATATTTTCCAGCATGATCTTTTAACTGCTTATCAAGCGCTGAAACAAAGAAGCATTAATCAAATCGATATGCTAGATCTATTAGAGGAAACAATAATCCTGATGGCATTTAATCTTAGTAAAAGTGTAAAAGTAGAAAACTATGAGACCCAAGAATAACTTGAAAATTGTAGAACAAAACAAAAAGAAAACAAAAAAGAAAAATGAGGAAAACAAAAAAGAAAAATGAGGAAAATAACATTCTTTCAGGCGACCTCTTCTTCGTTGCTCCCTCTTGAATTAGGCGACCTCTTCTTGTTCTCCACGATGAACGGAGAGTTTCCTGTGAACAAATTCCCATTCCCACTTCTTTTACTCTCACCAAAATTCAATATCTCTCCGCATTCAGCTTTCAACAAATAAGAAGATGAATTCCCATTCCTCACACTGCCACTCTCATCAAAGAAGATGAATCGTCTTTGGTGCCTCCTTTTAGGGGGAAATTTGGGATTTTTTCGTTTTTGGGTTTTAGGGGAGAAATTTGGGGAAAAATCAGCGCCAATTTTTTTAAGTAAAATGAAATTTGTGGCGTTTTTATAAAAAAACGCCACTATTGCTTACCTTTTGCGGTATTTTTATGAAAAGTGTCGCAAAAAATTATTTCATTTGGAATAAAACGACACTGTTTCGCTATGCTAAAATTTTTTTATTTTGTCTGCTAAAAATTATTAGTTCAGTATTTTTATAAAACATTTATTATTACTATTTTTTATAAATTGATTTTTTATAAAATAAAAAAACTAAGTACTCTCAAAATAAATATTTTATATTTTAATAAGAAAACAAATGATAAAATGACTGTAATTAATTATTAAGTTAGAATTATCCAATATAAGCAATCAATCTCTCACATATCAAATTTCTATTAAAGATTGAGACGTTAATCATGATTTTAAATTATTCTTTTTCGATCTAATCTCCATTTTATTAGAGATATTTTTTTCTAACTAAAATATAATTACTATTATCTTGCTTTTATTTATTTATTTATCAATAAATAGTTACCTATCCATATCAATCTGTTGCTTTTATTTATTTATCAAAATTTTTAAATCTAATATTTAAATATATAAATTAAAAAACACCAATTAATCTAACCACTAACCCCTATATCCTAAACCCTAAATCATAAAACATAAACCCTAAACCCCTAACCCTTAACCCTTAACCTCTAACCCCTAACCCCTCTTTTACAATTATATAAGAACTTAATTTATATATAAATTAAAAAATACTAATTAATCTAAACCTTAAACCTTAACCCGATCTTGAATCTCTAAACCCTAAATCAGTAACTCTTAACCTCTAACCTCTAACCTCTAAACATTATTTAATATAAATTAAAATACACTAATTAATCTAAACCCTAAACCCTAACCTGACATTAAATCCATAAACCCTAAATTAATCCCTAACTCTTAATCTCTAACCCCTACCCCCTACTCCCTAAATCACAACCCTTAAACCAGAATCCCTAATCCATAATCCCTAATTCCATAATCTATAAACCTTAAAATTGTAACTCCTAAATCGGCCTTAAATTCTAAGTTAACCATATACCCTAAACCATATATATTAAACCCTAAACTATAATGATAATTAATTAAATATTTTGAAATTAATACTATTGTATCTTTTACAATTATATATGAAATTATTTAATATATAAATTAAAAATCAATCAGTCATGTACCCAAAAAAATTAAAATTATTTTAAATAATAGTATTTTAAAATTTCCATTTTTAACAAATATTTTTCTATGTTTTTTATAAATAAACAATTTATTTCTACGTGTCATTATTTCAAATTTATCGATTTTTAACAAATATTCAATTAAAAATAAATTGAATTTTAATTAAAATAAATAAACAAATTAAATAGTAAATAGACAGATAAAATGTTTTTGCGGCGCTTTTTCAAAAACGCCGCTAAATCCCGAGCATTAGCGGCGCTTTTTCAAAAAATGCCGCTAAAGCTCTGAGCATTAGCGGCGCTTTTCCAAAAACGCCGCTAAAGCCACGAAAGGTCAAAAAACGATGTTGTTGGGCTTAGGTTTTTTGCGGCGCTTTTTAAGAAAGCCGCTAATGCTCATTTTTAACGGCGTTTTTTGAAAAGCGCTGCTAATGCTCGATCTTTAGCGGCGTTTTTTATCCAAACGCCGCTAAAAATGCTGCTAAAAGCCTATTTTGGTGTAGTGAGCCGTTTAAAAAAATTGTGTTGATATCTATTTGTCAGATCTCATACGAGAGTTGTTGTAATGGATAACAAAATGCGAATTCACTTGAGCATAACTACTGAAGAAAATATTCCTTCGTAATCAATAGATTCTTTCTGTGGAATTTAGTCAAGTTAAAGTTTTTTAAAAAAATGTTCAATTAAGATATTGTTAACAATCTAGAGTTATATTTAAAAACTCTTTCAAAGTAAAATAAGAGAAAAATAAAATATTCCATACAATTTATTTGGTAATTTACTTGTTTAGGCTCTTAAAGTTTAACGTTTTTATATATTTTTAGAATTTTTAAATTGTTTAGAAATGTTTCAAATTTTTTTAAAAAAATTAAAATTTTTATAAATTTTTGGAATTTTCAAAAATATTTTGAATTTTAAAAAAATTATTTTGAATTTTTAAATAATTTTTGTCGAGAGGAATTAATTTGCTCATTTTCGAGACATAAGAGACCTTACCTCGAGACACATCATCTAGTATCTCAAGATATATTGACATCAAAGCAAAAATGCCTAAAATAAAATGAGGCTTGTCTCGAGACAAGAAGTCCTCTGTCTCGAGACACCATATAGAAATTTGATAGTTGAATTTGGATTCGAGTTTTGACTCTAAATGTAACTATGTGTAACCCTGTAATATGATGAATTGAATCTTAAACACTATGAATGCAAATGTGTGGGTATGATTGATGATTAAATTGATTTGAATATTAATTATGATTTAAATGTCATAATTATGTAAAAAAGATAGGTTGAGTTGCTTCAGTAACATAATGTGACATCACGCATTTGTATCTGACGATTGAGTTGGATGTGGGGTGTTATAAGATAACTAGATGAGCTAATTTCATTAGTTTGAGCATTTTAATTTTTTTTAGTTTTTGTGTCCTATATATGCATTCCATCAAAACTTCATTCTAAAATATCCCAGAAGGCTACTAATAAAGCATTTCTTTTTAACATTCTTGTTAGTTTCTTTTGTCCTAAGATAAGCTCGGGAAAGAAAAGTAGGGAAGATAGAAGATTGATACGAAAATCATTGAAAATGAGTATGATAGGTTGTCGGTTGGTCACGTTCTCGAAGTGTCGATCGATAATCTACAAGCAAATAAGTGAACTAAGCACTCTATGTAGTGCTGAGATTGGTTTTATTTGCTTCTCGTCAGCTGGTAAGCCATTTTCATTTAGAGACCCCTCTATTGAATATATTTCTAATCGCTTTCTCAATCAAAATCAACCTCTTAATGACAACACTCACTCTCTTGTCCTATCGAAAGATAAGAATCAATCAGCTAGCCCATATTATAATAAGGTCCTTATTCAACTGGATGGATCGAAAGAGAAAGAAAACGAGCTTGCTCGACAAACGAGTTGGAGAACAACTCATGGTTGGTAGGAAGCTCCCCCTGTTGAACTTAACCTGAGGGAGCTTGAAGAACAATACTCAAGGTTCGTAGAGATTCTCAACAATCTCTATATTAATACGAGTGAGAAGAGTGTCGCTGTCACTCCCTCAATGCTTGCTCCAAAAGATCTTCTCAGTTCACCAGTCCATTTACTACCAATGCGAATGAGGATGTACCTCATGCATTTCGTTCAGGCTACGGCGGTGGTCGCCAGTACTTTTGAACAACTTATACTTTCTTTAATAATAGTAAAGTCAACATTATCAGTTGTTATTTATCGTGTATTTTTTTGTTAGGCTTGTGATTCTTTAGATCCTCCGAGACATGTAGCCAAGCCAAGTTTATGATATGTTACAACATCCGAGAGTATTAACTGCATGTCAGTTTCAGTTCTGTATACCAGTATCTAATTATCTTCTTTCAATAAATTGGCGAGTCTTGAATCCATTCTATCATTTTTACTACTGCATTTATAAACATTTCAACTCAAGCTTGAGCACTTTCTTACATTATACCGATATGGAATTAATGGCACTTTCTCAACAGACAGAACCTATATTTAAGAAACTAAATATACTGTTACTGAATTAATGGAAGGGGATAATATTACTTTTATAAATCTTCACACTTCATATGAATCATTAATAAGATTGCATAAAAATAGATTACATTTTTACAAATTTATAGATATCTTAATATCACATTCTCTTGTGAATTGATTTGAATAAATTGGTTGTAAGGATATAACTTAGCTTCATTTCAAATACTTCTATCACCTTTTTCCTTTCTATTTTTCGTTTCATTCAATTTCCAGTTAACTAATCATTGTGGTCTTATCAAAATCTCCACCGAAGAAATGGAGTCTTTTCTCTTCCTGATATTTGATTCCATTTCTTAATATTTTACGACAGTAATAGCTAGCCAACGATCTGCTTACACAAGCTCACCACGTGGACAATGCAGGGCGGGACGTTACATAGTAAACCTAAACCGGAAATGTATAATCAAATTTTGTTAAAATAAAATTATACCCATACAATTTATTATTATTGTCTTTTTATTTTTCTTGAAGTATCATCCAAAAAGATATGAAAATATAACTTTTTTAAATACATAAAATAACTTAGAAGGATGTGGTGAAGGCATATCATTAATATGGTATTGTAGGGGACAAAAAACTTGCCACAAAAAAGAACTCTAGAAAATATATTCTATTTAGACAATAAATCATTGTCAAGCAATCTTTTCAAGAAATTTCCATTAATTTTAAATCATTTGGCTGCAAAACTTGATGTGGAATATTGTAAGAAGAGACAGAGCATCTTCCATTGCGATATATTCTTCTCTTTATATTGCATGAAAACTTTTTGTAACAGTATCATGAAAGTGAAGAATGTATCAATAATATAAGCAAATTCACAGGGTTGAGCTGAAATGTTAGCAAAACAGGATGCAACAATTTTATTAATCATCAGTTTATTGAAAGAAGATTGTTGATACAATATGATAATTGGAACTAAAACAGTCCTAGACCTTAAATAGTCAATGCTCGGGAATGCTACAATAGAGACCATAGACCATATGTTGGTTGGCTACATGAACTTGTTCCTGTATACCTTGAGGACTCCTGAGATTGACAAGCCTAACAAACATAAAAAATAAAACAATAAAAATAACATTTAACATCGTGGACTTTGAGGTACTAAACTATTGTTTAATAGGGCCATACCTAGGAGGAAAGGAAAAAGGGACATCCTCATCCATTGGAGCATGCATTGAGGAAATATTTGCAATGTTCTTGTCCCTCATGACAGAGAGCAAGTTGATAAACTCTGTTAAACGTTCTTCTTGTTCGTAGAGCTCCTTTAGGTTAAGCTAGTTAATGGGAGTTTTCCACCAATGACGAGTTTCTCTTCCATGTGACTGCTGGGCCAAAGCAATTGTCCTTTGTTTTCCTTTTGATGTATCTAGTTGGTTGTGGACCTAATTGAAATCTTGGACAAGCAAGTTGATTTTTACGTTACGACAAGCCTCAATAGGAGCATGAGTGGTTTCATTAAGAGGTTGGTTTGGGTTCACAAATCATTTAGCGATAGATTCAACAGAAGGATGACTAAACGAATAAGGTTTACTAGTTGGTGAGAAAATAATTAAAAGAATCTCACCACCACATAAAATAGAGAGCTCAAAGATTTTCTTATAAATTCCTATACGTTGTTTTGAAAATGAGATGAGCCTATCATCCTTATTTGCAATGAACTTAATCTCAATTTTTGTTTCCCCTAGTTTTCTTGCTTAAGCTTGTCATTACAAAAAAGGATCAAAAGACAAAAGAAACAAGCAAAAAAGTTAAAAAAGAATTATTTATTAGCCTTTCAGATGGTTTGGAATGAAGTTCTTCTTGGATGGAATTCATATATATAGCCAAAAAAAAACTCAAGAAATTAAATGCCAAAACTAATTAAATTAGGTGATCAAATTTGAGTTCAACAATTGATTGTCGTGTTAGTAAATGAATCTAATCTTGAATTAGGTAGGTAAATATGTTTCTTGAATGTAGTATACATCTTGTGTTATAGATCGTATATATATTATATCAAATATGCCTTAAAATGAAAAAAAATCATGATATTATGGTGCATTTTAAGTCATTTATATGTTGAAAAGTACCGAAAATCGATATCATTATTCTGTAAAATTAAAAGCTCACCCTAGAATAATTGATAGAATGTTCAAGAAAGGAAAGACTTCTAAATAAATCAAGAAAAAATTCTCCAAAAACCTATAAGGAAATAATGGATATCAAAATTTTTTTTCATTCAGAATTATGGTAAATTTTAGTATATATTAGGTTGTACTACCATTGAAAGTATGATGATGCTGTCAATAGCATTTGAAACGACTCGGATTTTGCTTCTCTATTGGTTTTATTTTATGATACATGAAATATCACAATTTCTGCATCAGAGTTATCTAGGGAAGAATAGGTGAAGAAAATCAAATTCTTCTAAGGGTCTGTTTGATAGGGGGAAAATATTTTCCGGAATTGATTTTCCCCATTTTCCAGTGTTTGATTGGAGGAAAATATTTTCCTTTTGGAAAATCAACTACAAAACACGGGAAAATGCCTTACAATTTTTGGGAAATTGTCTTACCGATTCAATCTCCGTAAGACATTTTCCTAAAGCTCTCAGGCATTCTTCTCCCTTCATCCAGTAAGCTCCCTTCATCCATTCTTCTCCCTTCCTTCATTCCTTCAAATTTCTGTTATTGAAAGCTTCATTTTGGTTCAGAACTGGAAACCGCTGCTGGTACGTTGCAATTCCATTTCCATTTTTCGACGGTTACTTCATTTATTTTTCATTTCTTTTTGGCTTTTATGCTCCGTTTATTTTTCATTTCTTTTTGGCTGCTACTGCCGTTGCCATTTCTGCTTTCAAATGATGGGTAAGCTTCCTTCTTCTTTTATTCTTCATTCGGTTATTAATGCTGGAAGCCATCTTTCTAATTTCCACTCTTTCTTCTTCTTCTAACACTATTGCTACCCACATCGACTGCCTAAGTAAGAAACCAATGTCCATGCCTGTTAGAGGAAAGGGAAAAACAGACCACCGCTTCGATAATGTTGATCATGCTTTGAGTTTGTTCACTTCTTTTTGTTGTCAATGGTTTTCTGATATTTTGTTTAGTTTTTGTGTTTTTTTTAATGTGATGGGAAATTGGGTTGGAATTGAAGTTGAGGGTCCTTTTGCAACTTTCAATTCTAAAGAAGGGGAAAAAATTGCTTGCAAGTTTTAGATATGGACTGACGGTATCTTTTAGAAGTCGTTCATGTAGGAAGTTCTTATTTGATGATTCAACTGCAGTTCCCAATTGATCTTCTATAGGATTATCCTTGGATCATGCTAAAGGATATATCAATCTGTGATTTATTTTGATTCTATTGGAAATTTGTGTCTGATATGATTGATACTATTTAAGGTTATTATTAGATTTGTTCTTCCTTGTTCATTTAGCAGCAATAGGAATTCTCAATATGAAATGTCATGGTTTGCTTTGTCTATAGTAGGGGTGTAAAGGTGCTTGCAAACTACTTGAAGAAAGACTCGAACTCGGTCGAGCTATCAATTGAGTCAAATTTGAGCTTTGTTAAATAATGGCATGTCTGGAAATCATGGACTGGGTAATGAAGTTAGTTGCTTTGTTAATTTATGGATTAATGGTTTTATAGGAACTTAAGTTAGTTTCTTTGTTAATTTGGGTAATGAACTTTGTCTGGAAATCAAGGACTGGTTAATGAAGTTAGTTGATTTGTAGTTTTATTTTTGTTTTTGTATGGTCTAATGCAAATCTTTTTTTTATTATGCCATGTCGTGGTTGATAATCGCGAGTTGTGTAATTTTATGTTGTTCTTTCTCCTCCTTCTTCAGATTGGAAAAATTGGGAGCCTTAAAATGGGACAAGGTAGTGCATGGAAATCAAGCGTGGAGGCTTATCACTTGCATCTGGCTGCACGCTGGTGTTATTCATCTACTTGCAAACATGTTGAGCTTGATCTTCATTGGAATTCGCCTTGAACAACAATTTGGATCAGTACGTTATCCGTTCCCTTTTGTAGTGGTAGCGTACTATCGTCTCTTTTCATTCAACGTAGCATTTCTGTTGCTGCCTCTGGTGCTTTATTTGGCCTTCTTGGATTAATGTTGTCGGAGCTGCTGACTAATTGGACTATCTATACAAATAAGGTAATATTAGTTGCCTCGGGTTCCTATCTACTTAGAAATGCAATGAAGGGAAACCAGAGTTATAGGTGATTTCTTTTTTCATGTGGCTTGAAAAGTAATAGAGGATATTGATTTTTTACCTTAATTTGTAGGCTACAGCTCTGATCACACTCACGGTCATCATTGTCATTAACTTAGCAGTGGGGATTCTTCCTCACATCGACAACTTTGCGCATATTGGAGGTTTCTTAACCGATTTTCTCCTTGGGTTCGTTTTGCTGCTTCGTCCCCAATTCGGGTGGGTGGGACGTAAACATCTTCCTGCCGGTGCTCGTGTAACATCTAAGCATAAAGCATACCAATACCTATTTTTGGTGATAGCTATGGTTTTACTCATTACTGGGTAAGTTCTCTCAACCCTACATTACTAGTTTAGCAGCTCGTGTTTATAATTTTGGTCCCGTTTGTTTAATCTCCTCTGTTTTCCTTTTTCGAATGATGACAGTTTCACAGTGGGGTTGGTAATGCTGTTCAGAGGAGAGAATGGACATGACCATTGCAGCTGGTGCCATTACCTGAGCTGTGTTCCTACATCAAAATGGCACTGTGGGAACTAAGCAGACCTTTATTACATATCGTTCACTGATTCTTTTCTGGTTTCCTTTACATTTTTTACATTTGTTAATTTCTTGGTGTTGTTACGTGCCTATGTGTATATATATACATACATACATACGTACATGGTTAGTTTTTAGACTTCGAGTTATTTTATTCACTGTTGTTATGTGATTTGACATTTTATACACAACTTGGTCTAAATATATATAATAAGCGATTTTACTTGAAGAAAATACGAGAATATCTTTCAGTTTTTCCCTATAGTTTTAGCTAAAGGTTTTGGCTTTGCAATATTTACTTTCCCTGAGGTCGTATCTATAATCTAACTTTGTCTCTTTGGACATTAAAGGATGAAAGTTTAATTATTAGAGAATTAAGCTTTGCCTTTGCAAGTAATCAATATTAAACATATAAATACCTTGTTTATGATATATTAAAATGGAATTAAGTAGACATTAAGCATTAAGATTCTCAAAACTATTTATTATATGTTACTCATCAACTCACTAATAAATTTCACTTACCATTTCATTTTAGCCCAAATATAGATTTATAGGACATAAGGATATGTAGATAGAACACTGAATCACTAGAACAAATGTAAAAACAACTTTTCCGGAAAATATTTTCAAGAAATCTATCAAAAAGCAGAAAATATTTTACACAGATTCAATCAAACACCAGAAAATATTTTCCAGTAAATCATTTTATAGAAAAGTAAAACATTTTCCAGAAATCATTTTACGGAAAACATTTTACTGGCAATCAAACGGACCCTAAGTTTTAAGAATTTAACTCTTAGTGTTACTGTGAATTGCAGTAATAAAAAGTTGTTGAATGAAAATTGGGCACCTAAAATTAAACAACTTCACATTGAATAGGGTTATCTAGTTCAGGACTTTCCATGTGCGAAAACCATAATCCACAAGGAAAGATAAAATGTACTGATTTTTTCTAGTAAGCAATTTATTGCTTGTTTTTCATGGTGTAATTTGTTAGAGCTATAAGAATGATGTTCATTGGTTTTAATTATCTTATTGCAACAATTTTTACAATTACTAAATAATTTAGTTCTTTTTACAATAGGCCAATGACAAAAACAAAACAATAGAACTCAACATGATCCTAATTTAATAAAATATATGGTTAAAGTATAATTAAAAAATTACTTACACGTAAAATAAATCTAAGCATAACGTTTAGATTATTTTTGGGACACAAATCATTATCATCTCTCCTTTTTATTACTTCAAAAAAAACCTTTTAAAGTATTTTTAAATTTTAGTTTCTTATTTAAT
Source organism: Gossypium hirsutum (assembly GCF_007990345.1). Taxonomy (NCBI): domain Eukaryota; kingdom Viridiplantae; phylum Streptophyta; class Magnoliopsida; order Malvales; family Malvaceae; genus Gossypium; species Gossypium hirsutum. Next base: position 29,059,015 of record NC_053446.1, read on the forward strand.
GAGAATTCTAAGTTCTTGCACATATTTAGTAAACCTAAAACATAAATGTATAATAAAATTTTGTTCAAAAAAATTTATACCCAATGCATGCAATTTTTTATTATTTTTTTATTTTTCTTGAAATATCATCGAAAAAGGATATGCAAATATGACATTTTAAATACAGAAAACAACTTAAAACGATGTGGTGAAGACATATAATTAATATGGAATTTTAGGGGACAAAAAACTTGCTACAAGAACTTCTAGAAATATATTCTATTTAATCTCCATCTGCCTAGAAGGTCTATCAATAATCCTAAAGTGAAAACTATTTTGACAATAAATTATTACTGTGCAATCTTTTCAAGAAATTTCCATTAATTTGAAACCATTTGGTTGCAAAACTTGATGTGGAATCTTGTAAGAAGAGAGAGAGCATATTCCACAACAATATATTCTTCTATTTATGTGTCACATCCCGAAAAAAACTGGGTTAGAAAAAATTGGGTTATTAAAGTCAAGAGTGGTCACTGATAACTCTTGAAAAGTGTTATATTTCATGCCTTTAGACCTAGCTAATTGCTTGTACTTAGGTACATTTAGTTGCATTTTCAGATATTTCATTCGTGTTTTCATCATTTCATTTGGAGCTTGGACTGCATTTAAATATTAGATACTTTTAATTCATGTGGAAGGGTTGTGTTTGGTGGTTTGGTTGGTGCAGGTTGAGGAACGAGAAATAAATGAGTGAAGGTTTGCTAGAGCAAAAGGTTGGACGTTTTGTTAGCACAAATGTCGTGGTAATTCCAGGAAGACCGAGTTTGTAACACCTGAAAACCAAACACCTGAAATCCAACCTAAACATTTAAGCCGAACTTGGATGAGTTACACCAACGCATTGAAAACTGATTTCTTTTCGAGATTTTAATGTCAAAACTAAAAATTCATCTTTGTCGGTTTAGGTGATTTTATAGTTTCATGTTAGAAATTGACTGATACGGATGAGATTATCAAAAGGAAAGAAAGGTAAATCCAAAGACAATTTACAAACCCAAAATATTAAATCATATTTATTACATTGCAAGATAATTCGAGCTCTCGTACGTCGTCCGATCCTAAATCCGATGTTTTCCTAAACAGATAAAGGTAAGACAAAGGGTGAGTTACTAGTCACTGCGTATATATAGACTCAATACAAATAAGAAGAGCTTACTTTATAAATCGTAGTAACGCAAAAAACTTAAGAGCAATTGTATAACCTGTACGGACAAATCTAGAGCATCACGGAGATTTAATCAAAGGTGATTCAACAGTACAAAGCAAAAACATAGTAGAGCAGAACAAAATAAATCATACAATACAAAATGGAAGAAAGCTGAACAGAATTGAATGGTACAGAGTAGAGCATAATTGAATAGAATGGTACAAAACGGAGTAGAACGGAATAGAGTAGATAAAACATGTATGTTTATGTAGATGCAGTATGTTCAAATAGATCAAAATGCAGATTTATCAAAAACATTCTACCCAAACTCTGCTACACACCAAGATAGAGTTCTTCCCCGAACACATCCATCCAAAACACACCAACAAAGTCATTCCGGGTTGACCGGCTACGATGACCTGCCACCCCAGGTTGCTCGGCAACGATGGCTTATCAATACATAGTTAAACTGCCAATCAAATATATGTGGTCAAGCCACTATATTATAGTCAAACTGTCGAAACAACAGTGTGGATAAACCACCAAATAATGTAGATCATTAAACTGCCAGAAACTTCCTCCTTTTACATAAACCCAAGTCCCATACAATGTGTCATGGTATGCTTATGCAGAATCAAAGTAATGAGCATGTAAGTCATGCTATCTCTCAATAACAGACTTAATTCGAGCAATGAGCATATTTTCCATCAAATTGCTATGAAGTCACATGCACGGTTATAAATCAGAATCAGTAACAATCAATCTAACATATTTATATATCACATATTTTCCATCAACAGAATAATGCAGGGGCATTCCAACAAATTTAACAAACTACAGATCGTACCTGGATAATTTGCACTCACCAGACAGTAGCACATTACGTTTTGATAGATCTTATTCACTATGATTCATACACATACCCAGAACACATAACCACTAAACTAGATCAATTTACTTGTCAAGAATTTACAAATTCTAAACTCAAATCGACGGATGACCTCTATTTGTTCCAAAATGAAATTTCTTTTAGACCGATTTTTGGGATGTTACAGAGTCAACACTCAACACATACCATTTTTAGCCCAAATAAACTTGTAGTAGAAAAATCTGCCTAAAGAAAGGAGAAGATAATTCTATGTTGTTAGTTTTTATCCTAAAAAAAAGGAAGATGGTAATGTTGGGTTGTTGAAAAATGAATTTAAAAAGAGGAGAAGATAAACAAGGGTTGTTGGATTTACACTAAGGAAAAGCCTATAAAAAGCCAAAGGAGGAAACCCAGAAAGGGGCGAACAACAAGGAGAGATCCTTAGGCAAAAATAGAGGATAGCGGCTGAGTAGCGACGGGAACAGGAAGATGAAGGAAGTCCCTCTTAGCCATCACAGGGCACTGTGCTTCTAGAGTGTGAACTAGTCACGCAGAAGTTATCTTCCCGAAGCCTTCCATATTTCTTATTTTCTTCTTTTGTGAATTGAATGATGAAAATGGTGTTGGATGTTATTTTGGTTTTGAATTTTATGTGCCAACCTATGAGCTAAATCTCATTGTGTTGAGATTACATGATGAAACTTTTATTTTCTTTAATCGTTGAAGGATAGATCCAAATCAATTTACTATTTCATTCAACTATTTTATTTTTAATTGTATGCGTGCAATCCTTAGACATAGATGACTGTTCAGCATGCCATAGACTAAATCTAATTCTGAAAAAGGTTAGATTGTTAGACCGAAATTCAATGATATGTGCAAGTACTTGACCGATACTTGCAGTCGACTCTAGACATAGAGCAGCGTTCATACAGATGGAAAACAAAGCAGGGTACCACATTAATGCCTATAGACATGGGCAAGTTAACTTGAGGTTTTTGCTTTCAAAAGAAGCATACCATTTTAGAACTCTTTTGAGCAGTAAACTGAGTATGATTTTGCCAAGGCATTATTGACAGTAAGGGTAGATTCTTAGGAATCCTGACCTCCCAAATCAAATCATATCCTTTATTCTTTTTCGCTGTATCTTTACGATACCTTTCTTAGTTATTTACTTGATCGTTTACATAATATTCCCATAGTAATTCTCATAATTGCTATTACATTTCTACTTTCATTTTGCCATAGCATTTACAAGTATTCATTAATTCCACATATTGCATACATCATTACTCCTTTAATTGCTACTGCATACTTACCATAGCTTTACCATAGCATTAATTGCATTTTATTATAATAACTTAACCACCTTTGTGCCTTAATCTGATCCTTGTGGGAATAATACTCACTCACCACTTTATTACTTAATTCGACGAGCGTACTTGCACAATTCGCATAACATATTTGCACGCAACAAGTTTTTGGCATCGTTGTCGGGGATCAACAATGTTGTAAAATTTTCTTTTTTATTTTACTTAATTCTATTAGTTTTATATAACTTAGTGTATTTACTTTTTACAGGTTTGCCATCAGTGCATGAGAAGAGACATTCCTGTAACATATAATACCTTTTTGATCCGGAAATTGATAGAACCTTGCGGAGAAAGAGAAAAGAATTGAGAAGATGGAAATATGAATGATTTTAATGGCAATCCAAATGGTCGTAATAAAAATCCTCTCATTGGACGTGTGATAGATGATTGAGACAAACCAATTCAAGAGCATATTGTTCCAATGTTGGATGATTTGAATCCAGGGATAGTCAAACCAACCATACAGGCTCAATCGATAATTTTTCAGATGTTACAAACTGTAAGACAATTCGATGGACTCCCCATTGAAGATCCACGACTGCATTTAAGACTTTTTCTAGAAGTTTGTGACTCATTTAGACAACAAGGTGTTCTTGAAGATGCTTTGAGGCTTAAGCTATTCCCATAGTCTTTAAGAGATTATGTGAGAGCATGGCTGGATGCTTTACCATCGAGAACAGTGACATCATGGAATGACCTTTGCTAGGGTTTTTTGCTACGGTATAATCCACCAAACATGAGTGTCAAGCTTAGAAATGATATCACATATTTTCGACAGATGGAGGATGAGAAGCTATATAAAGCATGAAAATGATTCAAAGACTTAATTTGGAAGTGCCTGATGCATGGATTTTAACACTGGACTCAAATAGAAATATTTTACAATGGGTTGAATGCACATATGAGGATGGTATTTGATGCGTTCGCCAATGGTACTTTGTTGGACAAAACTTGTAATGAAGCATACGAGATCTTGGAAAAGATTGCCAACAACGATTATTTGTATTCGACCACGAGAGTTGGGATAGGTAAGAGCGATGCTGGTACCATAGAGCTTGATACAATTACTTCATTGATAGCCTAGGTATCTTCTTTAGCTAATATGATTAAAACAATGAAAAATCCAACAACAGTTTATGAAATGAAATTAATAGAGTTGTCATGCGTTTATTGTGGTGAGGACCATGTGTTTGATGAATGCCCATGAAACCCAGCATCAGTATACTACATGGGTAATTTTAACCGGAATAATAACCCCTAGTCCAACACTTACAATTCAGGGTGGAACTAGCATCCAAATTTTAATTGGAATAATCTAGGTATGGGGAGTTCATACAATGTTGCAAGACAAAAGATCCACAATGCACCGCCCGATTATAATCATCCTATGCCCAGGCAAAATGCTAAATAATGTCAGGTATCATGTTCTAATTCTATTGAATTTTTGTTGAATGAGTATATGGAAAAATTTGATTTTGTGATTTAGAGTTAGGCTGTGTCCTTTAGAGCTCTTGAAAATCAAATGGGGCAAATAGTGAATGTTTTATGCTTGAGACCATAAGGAGCATTGCCAAGTGATATTGAAATTTTGAGAACCCAACGAAAGGAGCAGAGTAAAGCCATCACTCTTAGAAGTGAGGCTCAGATGGATGAAGTTGTTCAAGATGACACGGTAGAGGAAGACAAATCTAGCCACAATTAGGGAAAGATCTCAAAACCTACTGAACGATAGACAACACCTAAAAAGGTTAAGTAGAAGAATGTTGTGGTAGAACCAGATCAAGCTTCCAACAAAAATGCCATAGCAAAACAATATCAGCAACCTGAAGGACGACCACCTCTACCTTTTCCTTAAAGGTTCCATAATTCTAAACAAGCCGTTTAGTTCAAAAGGTTTTTAGATGTTTTGAAGCAACTGCATATCAACATACTGTTAGTGGAAGCTTTGGAGAAAATGCCCAATTACGTGAAATTTATGAAAGACATACTGTTAAAGAAGTGCAGATTAGGAGAGTTTGAGATTGTTGTTCTCACTAAAGGCTACGTAGGAATGTTGATGAATAAACTACCTCTGAAGCTGAAGGATCCAGATAGTTACACTATCCCCTGTTTAATTGGAAATCATTATGTTGGTAAGTTGTTATGTGATTTAGGAGCAAGTATAAATCTAATGCCTATGTCTATTTTCATGAAGCTGGGGATTGGGAAAGCAAAACCTAGCCCGGTTATGTTGCAACTAGTTGATCGATCTTATGGCTATCCGAAAGGTAAAATTGAAGATGTCCTGGTAAGAGTAGATAAATTTACTTTTCCTGTGGATTTCCTTATTTTAGAATTTGAAGTTGACCAAAATGTGCCAACTATTCTTGGAAGACCTTTTCTTGTTACAAGTAGAACTTTAATTGACGTACAGAAAGGTGAACTAACTATGAGGGTAAATGATTAACAGGTTACTTTTAATGTTTTTGATGCTTTGAAATGTGCAGATGAGAATGAAGAATGATGTCGTGTCACTGGCTTGATAGAAACAGCAGTGGAGAAAGAGTTCATGATAATTTTCCACAGTAATTCTGATAGTGATGAAGATTCAGTTGAGCGGAGACCCTTGTGCACTTTTCTGGAGCAAAATAGACCTTTCAATTTTGATGAAAAATGCTTGGTAGCTCACGTATATCCGCATGAAGCTGCTGATGTCAAGGACATGAAAATGAGGGACTCATTTAAAGTTAATGAACAACGTTTAAAACACTACTAAGGTGCTCATGTGGAGCATGACAAGCAAAGCATCAACCTTTAAAATGCTTGAATTCACAGATATTGATAAAGTCAATGCTTGTAAATCCACACATTAGACAAAATGAAGTAACTACACTCCAGTCCAAGCAAGGTATGTAACAGCCAGATTTTGGGCCTAGTCGAAACAGTGGTTTCGGGACCACAAATTCGACGAGGAAAATTTTTATTTTTATTATATTTTTATGGTCTACAATTTCACAAAATAATTTTGTGAAAATTTTGTTCAAAAATTTCGGCGTTTGGGCACTCAATTTAGTCAAAAGGACTAAATTGTAAAAAGTGCAAAAGTTGAGTTCTATATGTTAGTAATTGTTATGAAATTTTAAATTGGAGGTCCTTAAATGGTAATTAGACCATTGGTTACATTATGGACAAAAATGGACATGAAATAGGTGAAATAAGATATTTTTAAGTTAAGGGTATTTTGGTAATTAAAACATATTAAAAAGACAAAATAAGCCAAATTCCATCATCTTCTCCATGGGGGGCTGCCGAATGTGTCATGGGGCCATAGCTAGGGTTTGTTCAAGCTTCCAAGCTTTATGGTAAGTCCGTTCTAGCCCGTTTTTCTTATTTTTTATATTTTTAGAATCCCGGTAACTAGCTTAAGCTACTTTTACCATTAGTTCGAGCTAGAATTTATGTTTGGAAAATTACCCATAGATGAAAAGTGTGAATTTGGATGTTTTATGATGAAATATGAAGCTTAGAATTGTGTTATACAATTTTGGCTAAGCAATTTTCAGTGAAACCGAGTAAATTGACATAATCGATAATAATACTAAATGTTCATAAGTGCACTATAGAACCAGAATTTGATGTATTCATTGGAGGGAAAAATGTTTAGCATGTCATAAAACATAAGAAAAAGGAATAAAGTTTAATTTCCGAGCCTAGGGGCAAAATCGTAATTTTGTGAAACTTTAGGGGCAAAAATGTAATTTTTCTAAAATGTGATTTTTGGACTGGATTGAATAATGTGAATGTTAAATAAGTTAAATGTGTTATTATAAGTCAAGAAAGACATGGAATTGACTTTGATTAGTGAAAAAAAAGAATGTGATAAAGTGAGAAATTTTCTGATTGAATATTCGGAATAAAAAAAGGGATATGAATGAAGTGACAGAAATGCTTTCACATGTGGCACGAAATGTGTGTAGGCCACTATATGAAAGTGAAAGTGTTGGTCACGTGTGTAGTACTATGTGAAGGCTATTACATGAATCGATAAATAATGGTCACATATGCAGTACTAAGTGAAGGCTACAATATGTATCGAGAAGCTTTGGTCACGTGTGTAGTATTGTGTGAAGGCTACTACGTGAATCGATAAATAATGGTCACATGTGTAGTACTAAGTGAAGGCTACAATATGTACCGAGAAGCTTTGGTTACGTGTGTAGTACTGTGTGAAGGCTACTACGTGAATTGATAAATGATGGTCACATGTGTAGTACTAAGTGAAGGCTACTATGTGTACCGAAAAGCTTTAGTCACGTATGTAGTACTATGTGAAGGCTACTACGTGAACCGTAAAACTTGATCACGTGTGTAGTACTATGTGAAGGCTATTACGTGAACCGTAAAAATTGATCACGTGTGTAGTACTATGTGAAGGCTACTACGTGTATCGAATGATAATAGTAACATGGGTGGTACTATGTGAAAACCCCCAAATATTTGTTGTTATACCGACATGTTTAACGAGATATGAGTATGTGATTGAAATGTAATAAGTTACGAAAGGGTGACTGAAGTGATGAAGTCTTGCATTGTGTTATAAAATAAATGGTTATAGTGCTATGTGAATGAGAGATGTTGGAATAGAATAGATTTGGACAGTGACGGTGATATTAGTTTGAAAACTCACCAAAAATTTTAGAAATTGATTTAGTGGTTTAATGAGATATGGAATTAAATCTTATTGAGTCTACTTTCATATAAAAGAAACAAAGCAAGCAAAAGAGTTGTATATTTTGAGATATTTGGATTTTAGTGAGACAGGGTCGGAATGATTTCGGAATCCCCTTTCTGATTTTAGAAAATCACTAAAAATTGTAAAAGAATAATTATGAGTTATAATTTATATGCTTAGAATCCTTGATGAGTCTATTTTCAAATGAAATAAACAAAATTATGATAAAAATTCTGTAAAGTGAGATAATTCATTTTTAGTGAAGAGAGGTCAGAAATGTCAAGCAGTGAAATAGGGGAACATTTAGAGAATAAACTGTACTAATTGGCTAGACCAAAAATTCTTAAAATTTTATAGTAAGAAGATATTTGAGTCTAGTTTCGGGGAAAATTAACAGAACTCAATTTCGAGCTCCGTAGCTCTAGATAAATATAATTTAGTGACTGTAACTCGACTAGACAGTTTTGAATTTAAATATAAGTGAATAATGAAATTATGTATAATTCCAATTAAGTATGTTATATGTATCAAGGATGTGGAATGGAGAGGAGGAGGAGGAAATTAAATTATATGAATGAATTGTGTATAATTGGTTGTAAATATGAATGCCTGATGAAATGGAATGGAATGGAATGGTATGGAATGAAATATATATATGAATGACTTGTGTGTGAATGGGTCATATGCTCGATCATAATTGATAAACGTTGAGTTAAATGGTAAATGCGTATTAGTATTGAACTAAATGATATTGGATTATATGTGAATTAAATAGAAACTTCCATTTCTAGTGATATGATTTGAATTAAAACAACTATTGTGGTACTAAGAAGTATAATGGATTGAGAAATTGATTTGAATTGTGAACAGATAAATTGCGAATTGAATGAAATGGAAATGAAGCATTGAATTACATGAGTAAGTATCGAGTCTCGTAGGCTCTATTTATTATCAATATAATATTTCAAGGATATGTTGTAAAGAATTAGAAAAGCACGTTAGTAATTTAAAAAGTTTTAATTCGGATAAAATCTTGTAACTCAGTTTAAATACGTATACAAGTGTATGTGTTCTAGTAATGCCTCGTACCCTATTCCGGCATCGAATACGGGTTTGGGGTGTTACAAGGAAAGTATTATTTTTCTTTCATACATATTACATTGCATATATTTTGCCATGACATTGTCTGTATATAGATATATTTTGCATTTCATATATATACATGCATTAAGGACAATGCATTCTTTAAGTTTGAGGGTATGTTGTGCACTTAGGATACATTTTATATTTAGTATGTATGATCAGTCTAGTATAATCATTTTAGTATAGTTTAATCTATTTTGCCACTGCAACATAACTACTAAGTATTGTTTTGCCTATGTGGAGTAAAATATTTTCTTATGATGTTCGATGATGAGTTTATATTTTTCTATATACCTAGAACATGTGATAGTGGATTGGGTGAATTTAACTTAGGTTAATATGCTTGAAAATTAATTCCTAAAAATAGGATGTCTTATACTCAGTGTTTTTTTTGGGGGGATATAGTAAGTATCTTCTAATAAACTTAGGGATTTTTAAAGCCAAGTATTAGTTATATTGCAACAACATTATTTAAATAAAGGGCAAGTGGCACTCAAATGTTTAGAATTGCCAAGTAGGTCAGCATCTGTAACACCCCAAACCTGGCCTAGACATAATGGTCGAATCTGACGTGCCACATCAAAGTGTCTTTGAAAACTAGGTCTCATTGGTAAAAATTTCTTTTTAAGTTCATAATAAACTTCTTGCTATTAATTAACATTTCATTCAGTCAAAATGTTTGTCTTGTCGTTTGATATTATTTTAATAGGTTGATCTAAAAATGGCGGAAGCTCTTTAAATTCTATTGTTAAAACCCGTGTTTTTTTGAAAGAAGAAATTAATTTATAATTTTGTCTTCTCCTAAACTAGCAGTGTAAAATAAATAAGCAAACCCCAATTAAAAATTTAAAACCAACTTAAAGGCCTTATTAAAAAATCAAAACCTAAAAAATTAATAAAATTAAAAGAAAGGCAAATGTAAACATCAACAGTAGTTGTGTGGCCACCTCCAAGTCCCTCGCAGCCCCGAATCGTCTATGGCTGAGGATTACCTACACAGTTAAAAGGAGAGAGTGAGTTTTTGAAACTCAATGTGTAATCCCCTTCTAGGCAAACACTATGCAACATGCAGAATCAGTCTGGGCTTGAGCCCTATACAGTATCGGTACAGTGTAGGCCTTAGCCCATTACTGTAACAGTGTGGGCCTTAGCTCAGTACAATGACGATGTGGGCCTCAGCCCAATACAATAAACAGAATAATGTAGTGATGTCATCCATCCCAATCCAACCAACACACCACTTCGTACCACCAACACACTATGTGGGGATAAAATCGACCTACCCACCAACACACCAATATCGCAGCAAAGCTGCCAGAATAATAACAGTATATGTGGCAAAGCCACCAGTACAGTATACTTCCCCTATATCAGAATCCCAACCCCATGCAATATGTCATGTCATAAATCATACGTGTATGCAGTATGCCATACTCAGTAACAGTCATGCATATATATTATAGAGCAAATTGGTTATACACAAATTTCAACTCTTAGGGGTATAACAGTTATTTTACTCTTCGGGGGTATTTCGGTTATTTTACCCATCTGGGGTATTTCGATCATTTTACCCATTAGAGGTATTTCGGTCATTTTACCCATTTGGGGTATTTCGATCATTTTACCTTTCGGAGGTATTTTGATCATTTTACCCTTCGAGGGTATTTTCGTCATTTTACCATTTGAAGGTATTTCAGTCATTTTACCCTTCGAGGGTATTTCAATCATTCTACTCTTCGAGGGTATTTCGATTATTTTACCCTTCGAAGGTATTTCGGTTATTTTACCCTTCGGGGGTATTTCGATCATTTCCCCATGAATCGCAAGTTAGGCTTACCATTCGATCATTCACACGCCTATGCGGTCACAAACGTCGTGTTTACGACTTTTCAGCTTTTCACCGGTCTACGATTGCAGTGGGATGATTACACACCTAATTTCGACAGAAAAGCGCAAATCTCCATGTACACCAACCTAGATTCAACCAAACATCATTTCATTAACTACAAAATTCGCTAATCAAACAAAGCCAAAAGATGCTAAGGAAAAATCAATACTCGAAGCCCCTTACCGAAAACAACAAAACTGTACCCTCAGCTCCTTGGAGAACCACCAACCAACTCTTGAACTCCACCTAGCACAAAAGCCACAAAACCCTTTACTTCCAACCATTAGGTCGCATTTCGCTTAACCATGTAACCCAATAATGTACATATATTCATTCAAACCGCATCCCAAACAACAAATAACAAACACTTACTCACCTACCAAACGGTTGACAGGGTAGAGTGCAACTTGAAGTAAGAGCAAATCAAAAAGTGGATTCGAAAACTGAAAAGAGGCAAGGTAGGGAAAAGAAACAAAAGATCAATGGATAGAAAAGTACAAACCGAACCAGACAAAGGGTGTCGCAGAACTCACCTATCAACACTCGACCGAGGAGACAGAGAAGAACCAACGCCAATACTCCCTTTAAAAGTATCTACAGTGGAGATGGAGCAAGAATTTGGCAAGGTTTGGGAAAAAGCTAGGGGAGAGGGATAAACACTAAAGAGAAGAGGGGAAGAAAGAAGAGAAGATTCGGTAACCCAAAGAAGGGGGAGGAGAAAGAAGATTCAGCAGATGGGACTAACGAACTATTCAGTCAAAACAAAAACAAGAAGAGAAAACAAAAAGAATAAAAGGAAAAGTAGGAAAACAAATGAGCAAACCCGAAAGGTACCCACAGTCTTTAGCAATATTCAGCAGAAGCAAAAAGTGAAAGAAAAACTAACCAAATCAAAGTAGACAGAGAGAAAAACAACCCCAAAACCGATTCCCACAAAGCCTAAAGGCCAAATTTGACACAAGCCTACCCCCAACGGCACAACTCCCCCTCACTCTCAAACTCCTTGATTTCCTGCTAAAAACTCTCCCATTATCCCTCCTTGATTTACTCCTCCAATTCCTCCTCAACTTCCCCAACCACTCCATTCAAAATTCATTCAAACTCTCCACAACTGTGTTTTAGTCCAACACCACTACCTACACAGCTCAAACAGTAAAATAATTACTACCTTGCACAATCCAGGACTTGAACCTCAGACCTCAAGATACTTCATACACCACCTACCACTGGACCAATAAGCGATTTGTGTCATAAAACAAGTATTAATATATATAAGGCCTAAGTGCCAGTGTCCAGATTCATTTAAGAGAAAAACAAAAAATTGTGCCAAGGCCAAGACTTGAACCCAGGCTTCTCAAACACTCCCATACACACCCAAATCACTTAACCATTAAAGCAAACAAGCAATCAGTGACAAATCATGCAAAAAAAATTAAAGACTTGAAATTTGGGGCATTACAACTCTACCCCTTTAACGAAATTTCGGCCTCAAAATTTACCTGATTAGAAAAGATAAGGGTATCGTTGTCGCATCGCCTCTTTGGGTTCCCACGTGGCTTCTTCTGAATTGTGATTATGCCAAAGCACTTTGACTAGAGGAAAAGATTTCTTCCTCAGTACCTTAACCTCACGATCCAAAATCTGCACTAGTTCTTCCTCGAAGGTCAGATTTGGCCGAACCTCGATTTCCTCAACTGGAACAATGTGTGTGGGATCAGAGCGGTAATGCCTTAACATGGAGACGTGGAACACATCATGAATCCGGTCTAATTCTGGAGGCAACTCAAGTTGATATGCGACCGGTCCCACACGCTTCAGTATACGGTAAGGCCCAATGAACCTAGGGCTAAGGTTACCCTTCCGTCCAAACCTCAGTATCTTTTTCCATGGGGAAACCTTGAGAAATACATAGTCCCCCATAGAATACTCAATCTCTCGGTGTTTAAGATCCGCGTAGGACTTTTGCCTATCAGATGCTTCCTTCAATCGGTCTCAAATAAACATTACCTTCTCTTCGGTATAAGAAACTAACTCTGGCCCTAGAACTCACCGTTCGCCTAGCTCAGTCTAATAGGTAGGAGTACGACACCTAAGACCATATAATGCATCATACGGTGCCATTTGAATACTGGACTGGTAGCTATTATTATACGCAAACTCTGCTAGTGGCAAAAAATCTTCCCAGTTGCCTCGAAAATCCATTACACAACACCTTAACATATCCTCCAATATTTGAATCACCCTCTCTGACTGACCATCTGTCTAGGGATGAAACGCAGTACTAAAGTCTAGTCTAGAACCCAAAGCCTCGTGTAATTTCCTCCAAAACTGATACGTTTAGCGAGGATCTCTATCTGATATAATAGAAACTGGTACCCCATGCAGTCTTACAATCTCAGCCACGTACAGTTTAGCCAACTTCTAAAAGAGTAATCAGTACGGACTGGTATGAAATGAGCAGATTTAGTCAATCGATCTACAATAACCCATACCGAATCCTTCTTAGTAGGCGTTAAGGGCAGCCCACTCACAAAATCCATGGTTACTCTCTCCCATTTCCAAAGTAGAATCTTAACTGGCTGTAGTAAACCTGAAGGTAACTGATGCTCAACCTTCACTTGCTGACAAGTTAAACACTTACCCACAAAATCAGTTACTTCATGTTTTAGTCCTGGCAACCAGTACAACTCACGAAGATCTCGATACATTTTATTCCCGCCAGGATGCATAGCAAAAGGACTACTATGCGCCTCTCGCAGTATAAACTGCCTCAAATCTTTATCCTTCGGTACACAGACTCTCCCAAGGAAGCACAATACTCCTTCACTAGTTAACCCAAAACCCGAAGTTTCCTCATCCTCAACTTGACGGAAATGAGAAACCAGTGACTCATCCAACAACTATTTACCCTTAATCTGTTCAAACGTCGGTCTAACTTGCAACTCAACCAACAAAATACCATCATCAAACAAGCTAAGACGAGCAAACATTGCTCTCAAATTAGATATAGCCCTATGGCTCAGTGTGTCAGCTACCACGTTAGCCTTACCAGGGTGGTACTCAATCGAGCAGTCATAATCCTTAAGTAGCTCTACCCATCTTCGCTGCCTAAGATTCAACTCCTTCTGAGTGAGGAGATACTTAAGGCTGTTGTGATCTGTGTAGATAATACACTTCTCACCGTAGAGATAGTGCCTCCAAATTTTTAGTGCGAACACCACCGTAGCTAACTCCAAATCATGAGTAGGGTAATTTCCCTCATGAGGCTTAAGCTGACGAGGCGCATAAGAAATCACCTTACCCTCTTGCATCAGCACACAACCCAAACCAACGTGTGATGCATCACTGTAGAGAGTGAATTTCTTCCCAGACTCTGGCTGTATGAAGACAAGGGCCTCAGTCAGAACTTTCTTCAGTTTCTCAAAACTTTTTTGCTGCTTACCAGTGCAGTTAAACGGTACCCCTTTACGCAACAACCTAGTTAGAGGTGCAACAATTAAGGAAAACCCCTCAACAAAAACGTCTGTAATACCCTGCCAGACCCAAAAAGCTTCGAATTTTAGATACAGTCTTAGGTGGTTTCCAATCCAGTATGACTTCAATTTTTTGAGGATCAACCCTAATCCCTTCGACAGATACCACGTAACCCAGAAATGTCACTTCTCGCAACTAGAAATCACACATGTTGAACTTAGCATACAGTTGTTTATCCTTTAAAATCTGCAGAACAATTCAGAGATGTGCATCTTGATCATCTTCAGTTCTCGAATACACCAAAATATCGTCCATAAATACCACAACAAACTGATCCAAGTAGGGCGGGAATACTTGATTCATCAGGTCCATGAAGGCAGCTGGTGTATTCGTCCGCCCAAACAGCATCACTAAGAACTCGTAATGATCATAACGAGTCCTAAATGCAGTCTTATACACATCAGCCTTCTTAACTCTCAGTTGATGGTACCCAGAACGAAGATCTATTTTGGAGAAAATCGAAGCTCCTTACAACTGATTAAATAAATCATCTATCATCGGCAAAGGATACTTATTCTTGATAGTTAGTTTATTCAATTGCTGATAGTCGATACACATGCGGATAGTGTCATCCTTCTTCGTTACGAACAACACTGGTGCTCCCCACAAAGACACGCTAGGTCGAATGAATCCTCGATCTAATAGTTCTTGGATTTGAGCTTTTAATTCCACCAACTCCTTCGGTGCAATCCTATAAAGGGCGATGGACAGTGGAGCCGTTCCTGGCAGGAGCTCAATTCAAAATTCAACCTCGCAACTCAGAGGCAACCCAGGGAGCTCGTCAGGAGACCCTCAGAATTAGATATGCCAACATAGGCTAGAAACACCTCACAACCCTTGTGAACCAATGTTCAGCCCTTAAAGCAGAGATCACATTAGACAGAAAATCTCTTCGCTCCCCTATCACAACCACCTCCTCATCCTCAGTAGTCCTTAATACCATACGCTTAGCAGCACAATCCAAACTTGCACAGTGTTTTACCAACCAATCCATCCCCAAGATCAGGTCGAATTCACCAAATAGTAGCTCCATCAAATCCGCTAGAAATATACCTCCTTGAATCTCTAGGGGCACACCTCTGAATAACTTGTCTACCCTTACCAACACCTTCGTGTTGTTAACAGTACTCTCACAAATGATACCCAAGGTGCCATACATAGTGCATGCAATGTATGAATGCATAGACCTTATATAAATTAAAACATTGTAAGCTACATTATGAATTAGGAATGTATCAGTTATAACATCTGGAGAGTCACCATCCTCACCGCGACGAGCAGTATAGAACAGTGTTGACTGTCTTGTCTCACTGTTACCAACACCTCTACCAAATGTTTCACGACCTCGACCCACACCATTTCCACTTCTAACCTGCCCACGACCTCTTGGTGGTTGCTAACCACCTCTCACTGGCTGAACAAAACCCTGTCCTGCAACTTGCATCTGAGTAGGCCTTTGAGGAAAATCTTTAAATTGACGCTCTTTAGACCCACATTTGAAACATGCCCCAATCTTCTTCCAACACTCACCCAGATGATGTCTCCCACAGCTAGCACAAGGCTGTAGTCTAGAAATAGTAACCCCAGCTCGGGCTGGCCCATCAAACCTAGCCTTTTTTTAGGCCTACTAGAAGTACTTGAGGACTCTAAATCCCTTCTAAACCTGCCCATATCTTTCTCATGATTCTGGCGCTCAGAGCGCTTCACATCCTCGTTAATTTTCAAATTTTCAACAAGGGCAACAAAATCTTGCTCCCTCTGTGGAGCTATCAAGACTCACAACTCATCCCAGAGACCATCCTCAAAATGCACATAGCGCTCATACTTAGTTGCCACTATCCCACGTGCATAGCGACTCAGTCACTGGAACTTTGACTCATATTCTGCCACAGTCTTATTCCCCTGGGCTAAACTCAAAAATTAATTTCTTCGGGCGTCCACATAACTTGTATCCACATACATTCCTTGAAATTTTGACTTAAAGAAGTCCCACATTAACCGTTCGGCTTGAGTACCCTCTCTAACGGTAAGCTACCACAGGTAGGCCTCGTCTTGCAGTAAAGACACCGTACCTTTTAGTTTTTGCTCAAAAGTGCAGTCGAGATCATTGATTATTCTTTCCGTGGCTTCCAACCAGTATTCAGCCACATTAGGGGCTACTCTAGAAACACCCCTAAAAATTTCAACTCCATTCAATCAGAATCATTCAGAAATTGACCCACTGCCCACAACACCAGTGTTGGTTCCTGCAACCCTTTCCAGAATATAGAGCATAGCTTGGGATAGTGCGTCATAACCAGCCGCTAGATCGTATGATCCCGACTGAGTCAACGGTGAACTTGGTGCCTCCCTAGCCTCAACATTTGGCATGTGGCCTCACGTCGAAGACCCAGCCCTAGCACTTCCTCGGCCTCTACCATGGCCTAGTGTACCTCTTTCGCCAGTACCTCTAGCGCTCATATCGAATAACGTATAATCTATTTACAAAGTTTCCAACTATCTGAAGACCCGCTTAGCTCAATCCGCACCACTACGCTCCCACTTCGCACTCTAGTTCCAAATTAAATATAGTATATTATGGTTAAAGTACGTACTAGTATCCATATCTGCAGCGTCTCCATCATTTTGGCGACTTGTTGTATAAACCAAAGCTGGTTGCCTCGCGTCTGCATGACCGACACCCCTACCTGGAGCTCCACGACCCAAATCGTTTCCATCCTTGACCTGTCTACGGCCTCTAGGCGGCTGCTGACCATCCTTAGGTGGCTATATATTACCCCTACCAAAACCTTGCATCAGATCTGGTCTTCTAGGACACTCTTTGAAATGATGCTCCATGGAACCACAACTCAGACAAGTTCTCGTCCTCCTCCAGCACTCGCCCACATGGCCTTTCCCACAAATAGCATAAGGTGGTAACCCAGTAGCAGCAACAGGGGGACTAGCTCTGATTGGCCCATTAACTCTAGCCCTTCTCTTAGGTCCCTGATTAGAATTGAAGGGCTCATAATCCCTCTTATTTCTGCCTATTTCTCTTTCTCAGTTTAGGCGCTCAGAGCGCTTCACATCTTCAGCGATCTTTGCTTTCTCCACCAATGCTGCAAAATCTCGCTCTCTTTTGGGAGCAACCAGTACTAGAAGACTATCTCTGAGATCATCTTCAAACTGAACAAAATGTTTATAATATGTTGCCACTATTCCTTTAGCATACCGACTAA
The DNA here is from genome assembly GCF_007990345.1 of Gossypium hirsutum. Classification (NCBI taxonomy): domain Eukaryota; kingdom Viridiplantae; phylum Streptophyta; class Magnoliopsida; order Malvales; family Malvaceae; genus Gossypium; species Gossypium hirsutum. The sequence continues at coordinate 29,076,936 of NC_053446.1, forward strand.
GTCGTATGAACTCCGCCTCGTATTCTGCCATAGATCTGTCTCTCTGAGTCAAATTCAAGAATTCCCTCCTCTGGGCATCCACGTAGTTTGCGTCGACGTACTTTCCTTGGAATGTAGACTTGAAGAACTCCCAATTGACTCGATCAGGCTGAGTGCCCACTTTCACGGTAAGCTACCACTCGTAGGCTACCTCTTTCAGCAATGATGTTGCACCTTTTAGTTTTTGTTCTGAAGTGCAATCCATGTCATCCATTATCCATTTGGTGGCCTCCAACCAGTATTTAGCCACATTAGGGGCTACTCCAGAAACACCTCTGAATATTTTTGCTCTATTCGACCAGAGTAGTTTAGAAATTGACCCACGAACCACAACATCAGTGTTGGTTCCTGCAACCCTTTCCAGAATACAGAGTATAGCTTGGGATAATGCGTCATCCCCAGCCGCTCGATCGTATGATCCCGACTCAGTCACCAGTGAAGCTGGTGCCTCCCTAGCCTCAACATTTGGCATGTGGCCTGACGCCGAAGACCTAGCCCTAGCACTTCTTCGGCCTCTACCATGGCCTCGTGTACCCTTTCTACGAGTACCTCTAGCACTCGTATCGAATAGCGTATAACCTATTTATGAATTTTCCAACTTTCTGAACACCCACTTAGCTCAATCCGCATCACTACGCTCCCGCTGCGCACTCTAGTTCCAAATTAAATGTAGTACACTATGGTTAAAGTACGTACCAGTATCCACATCTGGAGTGTCTCCATCATCTCGGTAACGTGCTGCATAAACCAAAGCTGGTTGCCTCGCCTCCGTATGACCGACACCCCTACCTGGAGCTCCACGACCCAAACCATTTCCATCTTTTACCTGTCCATGGCCTCTAGGCGGTTGCTGACCACCCCTAGATGGCTGTATATTACCGCTACCAAAAACTTGCAACTGATCCGGTCTTCTGGGACACTCTTTGAGATGATGCTTCATAGAACCACAACTCAAACAAGCTCTTGTCCTCCTCTAGCACTCGCCCACATCGCCTTTCCCACAAATAACACAAGGTGGTAACCCAGTAGTAGCAACAGGAGGCCCAGCTCTGACTGGCCCATCCACTCTGGCCCTCCTCTTAGGTCTCTGATCAAAATTGGAGGGCTCGAAATCCCTCTTATTTCTGCCCCATTCTCTTTCTCAGTTTAGGTGCTCAGTGCGCATCACATCTTCAGCGATCCTTCCTTTCTCCAGTAATGTTAGAAAATCCTGCTCTCTTTTGGGAGCAATCAATACAATAAGACTGTCTCTAAGGCCATCTTTGAACTAAACAAAAAGTTTATAATCTGTTACGGTTATTCCTTTAGCATACCGACTGAGTTTCCTCTCGCAGCAACAATACCGCACCTTTCAGTTTTTGTTCCGAAGTGCAATCCAAGTCATCCATTATCCTATCGGTGGCCTCCAACCAGTATTCAGCCACATTAGTGGCTACACCAGAAAAACCCCTGAAAATTTTCCTCCATTCGACCGTAGTCGTTCAGAAATTGACCCACGGCCCAGAACACCAGTGTTGGTTCCTGCAACCCTTTCCAGAATACGGAGCATAGCTTGGGATAGTGCGTCATACCCAGCCACTCGATCGTATGATCCCGACTCAGTCACCGGTAAAGCTGGTGCCTCCCTAGCCTCAACATTTGGCATGTGGCCTGACGTCAAAGACCCAGCCCTAGCACTTCCTCGGTCTCTACCACGGTATCATGTACCCCTTTCGCAAGTACCTCTAGCTCTCATATCGAATAACGTATAATCTATTTACGAAGTTTCCAACTATCTGAACACCCGCTTAGCTCAATATACACCACTACGCTCCCGCTGGGCACTCTAGTTCCAAATTAAATGTAGAACACTATTATTAAAGTACGTACCAGTATCCGCATCTGGAGTGTCTCCATTATCTCAGCGACGTGCTACACAAACCAAAGCTGGTTACCTCGCCTCTTCATGACCGGGATCGCTACTTGGAGCTTCACGACCCAAACCGTTTCTATCCCTGACCTGTCCACAGCCTCTAGGAGGTTGCTGACCATCCCTAGGTGGTTGTACACTACCCCTACCAAAACTTGCATCTAATCTGTTCTTCTGGGACACTTTCTGAAATGATGCTCCATGGAACCACAACTTATATACGCTCTCGTCCTCCTCCAGCACTCGCCCACGTGGCCTTTCCCACAAATAGCATAAGGTGGAAACCCAGTAGCAGCAACTGGGGGCCCAACTCTGACTAACCCATCGACTCTTGCTCTTCTCTTAGGTCTCTGATCAGAATTGGAGGGCTCAGAATCCCTATTATTTCTACCCCTTTTTCTTTCTCGATTTAGGCGCTCAGTGCACTTCACATCTTTAGCGATCTTTGCTTTCTCTACCAATGCTGCGAAATTTCCCTCCCTTTGTGGAGCAATTAGGACTCGAAGACTGTCTTTGAGGCCATCTTGGAACTGAACACAACGTTCATAATCTGTTGCCACTATTCCTTTAGCATACCGACTGAGTCGTAGGAACTCTGCCTCACATTCTGCCAAAGATCTGTCTCTCTCAGTCAAATACAAGAATGCCCTCCTCCGGTCATCCATATAGTGTGCACCGACGTACTTCCCTTGGAATGTGAACTTGAAGAACTCGCAAGTGACCTGGTCAAGCTGAGTGCCCCCTTTCACGGTAAGCCACCACTGATAGGCTTCCTCTCGTAGCAACGATACTACACCTTTCAATTTTTGTTCCAAAGTGAAATCCAAGTCATCCATTATCCTTTTGGTGGCCTCCAAACAGTATTCAACCACATTAGGGGCTACTCCAGAAACACCCTTGAAAATTTCCGCTCCATTCGACTGGAGTCGTTCAAAAATTGTCTCACGGCCCACAACACCAGTGTTGGTTCTTGCAACCCTTTCCAAAATACGGAGCATAGCTTGGGATAGTGCGTTATCCCCAACGGCTCAATCGTATGATCCCAACTCAGTCAACGGTGAAGCTGGTGCCTCCCTAGCCTCAACATTTGGTATGTGGCCTGACGCTAAAGACCCAGCCCTAGCACTTCTTCGGCCCTTACCACGGCCTCGTGTACCCCTTCCGCGAGTACCTCTAGCACTCATATCGAATAACATATAATCTATTTACGAAGTTTCCAACTATCTGAACAACCGCTTAGCTCAATCTACACCACTACGCTCCCACTTCGCACTCTAGTTCCAAATTAAATGTAGTACATTATGGTTAAAGTACGTACTAGTATCCATATCTGCAGCGTCTTCATCATTTTGGCGACTTGTTGTATAAACCAAAGCTGGTTGCCTCGCGTCTGCATGACCGACACCCCTACCTGGAGCTCCACGACCCAAATCGTTTCCATCCTTGACCTGTCTACGGCCTCTAGGCGGCTGCTGACCATCCTTAGGTGGCTATATATTACCCCTACCAAAACCTTGCATCAGATCTGGTCTTCTAGGACACTCTTTGAAATGATGCTCCATGGAACCACAACTCAGACAAGTTCTCGTCCTCCTCCAGCACTCGCCCACATGGCCTTTCCCACAAATAGCATAAGGTGGTAACCCAGTAGCAGCAACAGGGGGACTAGCTCTGATTGGCCCATTAACTCTAGCCCTTCTCTTAGGTCCCTGATTAGAATTGAAGGGCTCATAATCCCTCTTATTTCTGCCTATTTCTCTTTCTCAGTTTAGGCGCTCAGAGCGCTTCACATCTTCAGCGATCTTTGCTTTCTCCACCAATGCTGCAAAATCTCGATCTCTTTTGGGAGCAACCAGTACTAGAAGACTATCTCTGAGATCATCTTCAAACTGATCAAAATGTTTATAATATGTTGCCACTATTCCTTTAGCATACCGACTAAGTCGTATGAACTCCGCCTCGTATTCTGCCATAGATCTGTCTCTCTGAGTCAAATTCAAGAATTCCCTCCTCTGGGCATCCACGTAGTTTGCGTCGACGTACTTTCCTTGGAATGTAGACTTGAAGAACTCCCAATTGACTCGATCAGGCTGAGTGCCCACTTTCACGGTAAGCTACCACTCGTAGGCTACCTCTTTCAGCAATGATGTTGCACCTTTTAGTTTTTGTTCTGAAGTGCAATCCATGTCATCCATTATCCATTTGGTGGCCTCCAACCAGTATTCAGCCACATTAGGGGCTACTCCAGAAACACCTCTGAATATTTTGCTCTATTCGACCAGAGTAGTTTAGAAATTGACCCACGAACCACAACATCAGTGTTGGTTCCTGCAACCCTTTCCAGAATACAGAGTATAGCTTGGGATAATGCGTCATCCCCAGCCGCTCGATCGTATGATCCCGACTCAGTCACCAGTGAAGCTGGTGCCTCCCTAGCCTCAACATTTGGCATGTGGCCTGACGCCGAAGACCTAGCCCTAGCACTTCTTCGGCCTCTACCATGGCCTCGGGTACCCTTTCTACGAGTACCTCTAGCACTCGTATCGAATAGCGTATAACCTATTTATGAATTTTCCAACTTTCTGAACACCCACTTAGCTCAATCCGCATCACTACGCTCCCGCTGCGCACTCTAGTTCCAAATTAAATGTAGTACACTATGGTTAAAGTACGTACCAGTATCCACATCTGGAGTGTCTCCATCATCTCGGTAACGTGCTGCATAAACCAAAGCTGGTTGCCTCGCCTCCGTATGACCGACACCCCTACCTGGAGCTCCACGACCCAAACCATTTCCATCTTTTACCTGTCCATGGCCTCTAGGCGGTTGCTGACCACCCCTAGATGGCTGTATATTACCGCTACCAAAAACTTGCAACTGATCCGGTCTTCTGGGACACTCTTTGAGATGATGCTTCATAGAACCACAACTCAAACAAGCTCTTGTCCTCCTCTAGCACTCGCCCACATCGCCTTGCCCACAAATAGCACAAGGTGGTAACCCAGTAGTAGCAACAGGAGGCCCAGCTCTGACTGGCCCATCCACTCTGGCCCTCCTCTTAGGTCTTTGATCAAAATTGGAGGGCTCGAAATCCCTCTTATTTCTGCCCCATTCTCTTTCTCAGTTTAGGTGCTCAGTGCGCATCACATCTTCAGCGATCCTTCCTTTCTCCAGTAATGTTAGAAAATCCTGCTCTCTTTTGGGAGCAATCAATACAATAAGACTGTCTCTAAGGCCATCTTTGAACTAAACAAAAAGTTTATAATCTGTTACGGTTATTCCTTTAGCATACCGACTGAGTTTCCTCTCGCAGCAACAATACCGCACCTTTCAGTTTTTGTTCCGAAGTGCAATCCAAGTCATCCATTATCCTATCGGTGGCCTCCAACCAGTATTCAGCCACATTAGTGGCTACACCAGAAAAACCCCTGAAAATTTTTCCTCCATTCGACCGTAGTCGTTCAGAAATTGACCCACGGCCCAGAACACCAGTGTTGGTTCCTGCAACCCTTTCCAGAATACGGAGCATAGCTTGGGATAGTGCGTCATACCCAGCCACTCGATCGTATGATCCCGACTCAGTCACCGGTAAAGCTGGTGCCTCCCTAGCCTCAACATTTGGCATGTGGCCTGACGTCAAAGACCCAGCCCTAGCACTTCCTCGGTCTCTACCACGGTATCATGTACCCCTTTCGCAAGTACCTCTAGCTCTCATATCGAATAACGTATAATCTATTTACGAAGTTTCCAACTATCTGAACACCCGCTTAGCTCAATATACACCACTACGCTCCCGCTGGGCACTCTAGTTCCAAATTAAATGTAGAACACTATTATTAAAGTACGTACCAGTATCCGCATCTGGAGTGTCTCCATTATCTCAGCGACGTGCTACACAAACCAAAGCTGGTTACCTCGCCTCTTCATGACCGGGATCGCTACTTGGAGCTTCACGACCCAAACCGTTTCTATCCCTGACCTGTCCACAGCCTCTAGGAGGTTGCTGACCATCCCTAGGTGGTTGTACACTACCCCTACCAAAAACTTGCATCTAATCTGTTCTTCTGGGACACTTTCTGAAATGATGCTCCATGGAACCACAACTTATATACGCTCTCGTCCTCCTCCAGCACTCGCCCACGTGGCCTTTCCCACAAATAGCATAAGGTGGAAACCCAGTAGCAGCAACTGGGGGCCCAACTCTGACTAACCCATCGACTCTTGCTCTTCTCTTAGGTCTCTGATCAGAATTGGAGGGCTCAGAATCCCTATTATTTCTACCCCTTTTTCTTTCTCGATTTAGGCGCTCAGTGCACTTCACATCTTTAGCGATCTTTGCTTTCTCTACCAATGCTGCGAAATTTCCCTCCCTTTGTGGAGCAATTAGGACTCGAAGACTGTCTTTGAGGCCATCTTGGAACTGAACACAACGTTCATAATCTGTTGCCACTATTCCTTTAGCATACCGACTGAGTCGTAGGAACTCTGCCTCACATTCTGCCAAAGATCTGTCTCTCTCAGTCAAATACAAGAATGCCCTCCTCCGGTCATCCATATAGTGTGCGCCGACGTACTTCCCTTGGAATGTGAACTTGAAGAACTCGCAAGTGACCTGGTCAAGCTGAGTGCCCCCTTTCACGGTAAGCCACCACTGATAGGCTTCCTCTCGTAGCAACGATACTACACCTTTCAATTTTTGTTCCAAAGTGAAATCCAAGTCATCCATTATCCTTTTGGTGGCCTCCAAACAGTATTCAACCACATTAGGGGCTACTCCAGAAACACCCTTGAAAATTTCCGCTCCATTCGACTGGAGTCGTTCAAAAATTGTCTCACGGCCCAAAACACCAGTGTTGGTTCTTGCAACCCTTTCCAAAATACGGAGCATAGCTTGGGATAGTGCGTTATCCCCAACGGCTCAATCGTATGATCCCAACTCAGTCAACGGTGAAGCTGGTGCCTCCCTAGCCTCAACATTTGGCATGTGGCCTGACGCTAAAGACCCAGCCCTAGCACTTCTTCGGCCCTTACCACGGCCTCGTGTACCCCTTCCGCGAGTACCTCTAGCACTCATATCGAATAACGTATAATCTATTTACGAAGTTTCCAACTATCTGAACAACCGCTTAGCTCAATCTACACCACTACAATCCCGCTGCGCACTCTAGTTCCCAATTAAATGTAGTACATTATGGTTAAAGTACGTACCAATATCCGTATCTGGAACGTCTCCATCATCTTGGCGACGTGCTGCATAAACCAAAGCTGGCTGCCTCGCCTCCGCATCATCGACACCCCTACTAGGATCTCCACGACCCAAACTGTTTCCATCCCTGACCTGTCCACGGCCTCTAGACGGCTAATGACCACCCCTAAGTGGCTGTAGACTACCCTTACATAAACTTGCATCTGATCCAGTCTTCTAGGACACTCTCTGAAATGATGCTCCATGGAACCACAACTCAATCAAGCTCACGTCCTCCTCCAACACTCGCCCACATGACCTTTCCCACAAATAGCACAATGTGGTAACCCAGTAGCAGCAATAGGGGGCTCAGCTCTGACTGGCCCGTCCACTCTGGCCCTTCTCTTAGGTCTCTGATCAGAATTGGAGGGCCCAGAATCCCTATTATTTCTGCCCCTTTCTCTTTCTCAGTTTAGGCGCTCAATGCAATTCACATCTTTAGCGATCTTTGCTTTCTACACCAGTGCTGCAACATTCCGCTTCCTTTGGGGAGTAATCAGTACTCGAAGACTATCGCTGAGGTAATCTTCGAGCCGAATCTGTTGCCACTATTTCTTTAGCATACCGACTGAGTCATAGGAACTCTACCTCATATTTTGCCACATATCCGTCTTTCTGAGTCAAATATAAGAATTCCCTCCTCTGGTCATCCACATAGTTTACACCGACGTACTTCCCTTGGAATGTGGACTTGAAGAACTCCCAAGTCACCCGGTCAGGCTGAGTGCCCCCATTCATGGTAAGCCACCACTGGTAGGCTTCCTCTCGTAGCAACGATACCGTGCCTTTCAGTTTATGTTCCGAAGTGCAATCCAAGTCATCCATTATCCTTTCTGTGGCCTCCAACCAGTATTCAGCCACGTTAGGGGCTACTCCAGAAACTCCTCTGAAAATTTCAGCTCCATTCGACTGGAGTTCTTCAGAAATTGACCCACAGCCCACAACACCAGTGTTTGTTCCTGCAACCCGTTCCAGAATATGGAGCATAGCTTGGGATAGTGCGTCATCCCCAACCGCTCGATCGTATGATCCTGAATTTTTCACGAGTGAAGCTGGTTCCTCCCTAGCCTCAACATTTGGCGTGTGGCCTTACGCCGAAGACACAGCCCTAGCACTTTCTCGACCTCTACCACGGCCTTGTGTACCCCTTCTGCGAGTACCTCTAGTGCTCATATGGAATAACATATAATCTATTTACAAAGTTTCCAACTATCTGAACACCCGCTTAGCTCAATCTACACCACTACACTCCCGCTGCGCACTCTAGTTCCAAATTAAATGTAGTACGCTATGGTTAAAGTATGTACTAGTATCCGCATTTGGAGCGTCTCCATCATCTCGACGACGTGCTACATAAACCAAAGTTGGCTGCCTCACCTCCGCATGACCGACACCCCTACCTGGAGCTCCACGCCCAAACCGTTTCCATCCCTGACCTGTCCACAACCTCTAGGAGACTGCTGACCACCCCTAAGTGGTTGTACACTACCCCTACATAAACTTGCATCTGATCTGGTCTTCTGGGACACTCTCTGAAATGATGCTACATGGAATGAAAATTAAAACAAGCTCTCGTCCTCCTACATCACTCGCTCACATGGCCTTTCCCACAAGTAGCACTTGGTGGTAACCTAGTAGCAGCAACAGAGGGCCTAACTCTGACTGGTCCATCCACTCTATCCCTTCTCTTAGGTCTCTAATCTGAATTGGAGGGCTCAGAATCCCTCTTATTTCTGCCCATTTCTCTTTCTCGATTTAGGCGTTCAATGCGTTTCACATCTTCAGTGATCTTTGCTCTCTCCACCAGTGCTGAGAAATCTCGCTCCCTTTAGGGAGCAATCAGTTCTCGAACACTATCTCTGAGGCCATCTTTGAACCAAACAGAATGTTCATAATCTGTTGCCATTATTCCTTTAGCATACCGACTGAGTCGTAGGAGCTTTGCCTTGTATTTTTCCACAGATCTGTCTCTCTGAGTTAAATTCAAGAATTCTCTCCTTCGGGCAGCCACATAGTTTGTGCCCATGTACTTCCTTTGGAATGTGGACTTGAGGAACACCCAAGTGACCTAGTCAGGCTGAGTGCCCTATTTCACGGTAAGCCACCACTGGTAGGCTTCCTTTTGCAGCAACGATACCGCATCTTTCAGTTTTTTTTCCAAAATGCAATCCAAGTCATCCATTATCCTTTCGGTGGCCTCCAACTAATATTTGGCCACATTAGGGGCCACTCCCGCGATACCCTTGAAATTCTCTGCTCCATTTGGTCGAAGTCGCTCTGAAATTAACCCACGGCTTCTACTTTTATTGCTCGACCCAACGATCCTTTCCAAAATTCTTAGCATTGCTTGGGACAATGCGTCATCCCTAGCTGCCCAATCATACGACCCTGTCTTGGGTACCGGTGAAGTCAAATTCTCTATTGCTTCAATGTTGGGCATATGGCCTAATGCCGAAGATCTAGCCCTAGTACTTCCACGACCTCTACCGCGACCTCTTGCACCTCTTCTAGTACTCATTATTGCCTCGCGTATTATCTAAATTAGAAATTTTATGAATTTAGCTCATAGTTTCATTAATTAAGAAGATGTTTTATGGAAGTAGTAGTTAAGAGTTATTTTCGTAATCACAAGCTCACTAAGTTAGGGTTTACCTGGTCAAACTTTACAGATTCTGATTTCTTTGGTGTAGGAACTTCAACATCTGGTTGACTTTCCTCCTTTTCAACATGCTCATATTCGACATCAATCAATTGGGGTTCCAGAGTCTTACCACTTCACAATGCCACTACCTTGATATGTTCCTTACCCAAATTCTTTGGATTCTCAGTATTGCTCGGCAAGGTTCCTTGTGGTATATCACGAAGCTCCGTAGCCAACAAACTCATTTGGTTTTCCAAATTTTTTAGTGTTGCTACTTGGCTTTGGATCAAAATGTCATTCATTTCTATGTACGCTTTCAACAAGTTCTCCAAATTGTTTGATGCCTCAGCTTGAGGTGGTTTTGGAGCTTGCAGATTAAACCCTTGAGATTGGTTGGGTCTTTGCTGCAATAAGTTGTTGTTTGATCCATTTCCTTGGTTGCTCTAAGAAAATTCATGATGATTATGCCATGAAGGATTGTAGAAGTTGGACTGGGGTCATTGTCCACTCTTATTTTGATATTGGTTCCCCACATAGTACACTGACTCGGGATTTGATGGACAATTGTCAAAAGAATGACCTTTCCCACAGTACACACAGGAAACTATTTCAAACGGACTTGGTGGCTGAGTTGCAAAATTATTAGTACTATTAGCGGTTAACTATTTTAACATAGAGAAAATAGACGAAACCCGAGATGATAACGAAGTGAGGGAGTCAACTTCATGAACTTCGGCTATGCGTCTTCCTGAAGCAGTTCAATTTGTTGGCCATTGATAGTTATTACTCGTGACCCTCTCAATGATCTCATAAGCCTCATTATAAGACTTAGACAAAATTGCACCATTCACGGAAGCATCTACCATCAATCTTGTATAGCATTGAGACCATTATAGAATGTCTCCAACTGGATACAATGAGGAATTACATGATGAGAACACTTACAGAGTAACTCCTTGAATCACTCCCAAGCCTCATATAAAGACTCGTCAACCAATTGTTGGAAAGTTGTGATCTCGTTCCTTAACTTAACATTTTTGCTAGGTGGGAAATACTTAACCTAAAATCTCTCTGCTAATTCTTGCCATGTAGATATAGAACTTGGTGGCAATGAATTGAACCATGCTCAAGCTCGATCTTGAAATGAGTATGGAAACAACTTCAACCTCAGTGCGTCTTCACTCACACCGGCTATCTTGAATGAATCACTCACCTCCATAAACAATCGAAGGTGGAGATGTGGATCTTCCGTGGGCACACCACAAAATTGGCCCACCGTTTGTAGCATTTGAAACATCACTGGTTCCAATTCAAACTGGGTTGCCTCAATATCTGGCTTTCTAATTCCTGGGTTTAACTCACTGAAAAGTGGCACAGCATATTGTCTGATGCATCGGTCCCTATCATCAGCAATGTGGATAGGATTTCGTACATGGTCGGCTTCATTACCTTGGTCTTGATTCTGATTTCCAAGGTCCATCTCGACTTGTCTTTGAGCTATTCGTTCACGTCTTCTTTGTCTGAAAGTTCACTCAATTTCAGGGTCTATAAGGGGTAAATCGATAATTCGATCTATGCTCATAATCACCTGAAAAGAAAATCACAAAAGTTAAAAAGAATAAGTTAGTAATTTTAGAAATAAATCAAATTGAAAATAAATAATTTTACGAAAAAAATGACTATGGCAATAGTTGACAATGCCCGACAACGGCGCCAAAAACTTGTATCTCTCAGGGTTTGTGCAAGTGTACACAGTCGTTATCAAGTAATAAGCAAGTATCGAGTTATCGTCTCCACAGGGATTGTATTTGTGCTAAGTCACTTAATTTGTAAAATTATATTAACAATTTGGTAAATAAGAAAAACACAATATAGTTGAGAAGTGGTGATTAAAATATATTAAACAAAATGCAATGATCCCTAATGCAAATTATCCTAAGAATGCAATCTATATGAATGAAATTGATTTTAGTAAAATTAAACACAGTTTGCAAAAATTATAACATAAATAAACTAGGATAATTACTTTAATTAAACTCAATTTATTATCAACATGCTTAATAATATTCGGAAAAACATTCCATGGCAACTCGATCTTTCATGAGTTTGGAAATCACATTAGGTCCTTTTGGAATCCTGTACTTAGTAAATACACATTTTACTGATCCTTATTTACTAAGGGTTTCTTAGCATTCGTGTGAGGTAACAGGGACGTGTTAGGTTTGAAACAATTTAATCACACAAATCTAAAAACTATTCAGATAACAGAGCTTGGTTAGAGTTGTTATGCAACCTACAATTTAATCGGGTTAGGATCTAAATTGAGCATGCACATTTCAATTATGCGTCCATTAGTCATCATCTGGTTAGGATCGCTCAACTAATTTAGGTGCATTTCAATCACGTATGAACGAAATATAGACTTGATTTTAATTGAAAATATGATCGATTAAGGCACAAACATTATAAGCATCAATCAAGTAAATATTATTTAATCAAAATAATCATCCTAGCTTAAATAAATTTAAGCTATCATTATTGTAAATAAGAACAAAGAACACATAGCAAACATCTTTAAATGAAATTTAAAGAAAAGAAAGACTAAACCCAATTCAGAGTGGCTGTCACCCAAGACTCTAACTGAGTGAGAGATGATGGGATGAGGGATGAGGGATGATTGAAAAAGTGAGAAATGAGCTCTTATTTATAAGTGAGGCAAGGGAGCTAGTTTGCTAAAAATAGGAGTGTCCATCCTTTGAAACTTCATCCAAGAGTGGCCGACCATGAATTGAGAAAAGGTGGCTGATTTTTCCTTGATTTTTGGTCAATTTGAGTGCCACAAAAACTCAGGACTAAGACTCGATCATCAGCAAATCTTCGGGAAAATCTTTGATTTCCTTAACTCTTCAAGGACTTTGTATAATTAAAACAAAAAATTGTTTATGACATCCATGTGTAGCAGAAAATTGGGTTGACTTCGTCCCCAATTTGGACCATTTTGCAATTAGAAGAAAACTCTCAGACCTGTCCAAAAATAGTAAATAGTTTAGAGGACCAAATAATATAATTTAAGCACTTTAATTAATCAATTTACTTAATTAATTAAAACCCAATTTACTAATGAAATATTAAAGATGAACTATTAAATATAAATTTATATTTCATTATTTAATTTAATCATACATGGCCCAAAAAAAATAATATGCTCAAATTAATATAAAATAAGCCATTTTATGCATAAAAACTATATAATAAAGTATAAAATCACATTTTAATAATTTCTATGTCCTAATTTCATTTTTTCACATATTTCATTAATTTATTAAACAATTACTTGGTTTTAACAACAAATTTAAGTAAAAAGGTGATGAATTATATAGGAAAGATCCTATATATTTTTCAGTTTACAGTATTTATTTTGTTTGAGGACAAGAAATAACTCTGGTTTGGGTGTGTGATAAATCTTGAAAAGAGTTATATTTCATGCCTTTAGACCTAGCTAATTGCTTGTACTTAGGTACATTTAGTTGCATTTTAGGACATTTCATTCTTATTTTTGTCATTTCGTTAGGAGTTTGAACTATGTTTAATTATTAGGTACTTTTAATTGCTTGTCAAAGGGTTGTGTTTTGTGGTTTGGTAGATGCAGATTGAGGAATGAGAAATAAAGGAGTGAAGGTTTGTCAGGGAAAAAGGTTGGACATTTTGTAAGCACGAATGCCATGGTAATGCCAGGAAGATCGAGTTAACACTCAACACATACCAGTTTCTGCCCAACTGTACTTGTAGCAGAAAAGTGTTCCTAAAAAAGAGAAGATAATCTTGGGTTGTTGTTTTTTATCTTAGAAAAAAAGAATTTAAAAAAAAGGAAATGATAATATTAGGTTTATTGAAAAAAGAATTTGACAAGAGGAGAAGATAAACATGGGTTATTGGATTTACCCTAGGGAAAAGCCTATAAATAGCCAAAAGAGGAAACCCGAAAATGAGTGAACAAGAGGAAGAGATATTTGGGCAATAATAAAGGGTAACGATTGAGTAGAGACGGGAGGAGGAAGACAAAAGTAGTCTCCCTCAGCCATCGCAGAACACTGTAATGCTAGAGTGTGAACTAGACACGCAGAAACTGTCTTCCCGAAGTCTTCCATATTTCTTACTTTGTTTTCATCGGGTTGGGATTACATGATGAAGTTTTTATTTTCTTCAGTGGTTGAAGCATAGATGCAAATCAATTTACTATTTCAGTCAATTGTTTTATTTTTAATTGTATGCGTGCAACCCCTAGACATAGATAACTGTTCAACATGCCCATAAACTAGATTTAATTCTGAAAAGGTTCGATTAGTTGGATCAAAATTGAATGATATGAGCAAGTACTTGACCGATACTTGCAGTCGACTCTAGACATAGAGCAACATTCATACAAAAGGAAAACAATGCAGGATACCACATTAATGCCTATAAGCACGAGCAAGATAACATGAGGTTCTTGCTCTTGAAAGAAACAGACCATTTTAGAACTCTTTTGAGCAATAAACTGAGTATGATTTTATCGAGGCATTATTGACAGTAAGGGTAGATTCTTAGTAATCTCGATCTTCCAAATCAACATCATATATCCTTTATTCTTTGTCGTTGTATCTTTACCATATCATTCTTAGTTATTTACTTGATCAATTACATAATATTCCCATAGTAATTCTCAAAATTGCCATTACATTTCTACTCTCGTTTTGCCGTAGCATTTCTAGGTATTCTTTAATTCCACATATTGCATACATCATTATTCCTTTAATTGCCACTACAGACTTACCATAACTTTACCATAGCATTAATTACATTTTATTATAATAACTTGACCACTTTTGTGTCTCAATCTGATCCTCGTGGGAACGATATGCACCCACCATTATTACTTGATTCGATGTGTATACTTGCACAATTCGCATATCATATTTGCACGCGATAGTCAAGTCCTATTTTTTAGTTAAGATTATGAAAATTTTGTCAAGTGAGTTAATTTGGTTCAGTGGTTAAGTGTTGTACTTGTGTGTGAGAGGTTCTAGGTTTGAATCGTTTTCCTTGTATTTTTGTTATTTTTGCCTAAACCCTTATCTTTAAACATCTTAATTATATATTATTTTTGCTCAACTGATGACAAGAATGAACCTACTGGTTCAATGGTAAGGCTTCAGCTTAACCTTTGGTCTTGTGTTTGAATACTGTGTGTGCAAAGTGAGAATTGTTTTTTTTTGAACTCTGAGGGAATCTGATAAGTGGTTGGTTGATGGGATTTAGTGGGATGCGAGTATTTTTGAAATTACCCTAAATTATCTCTCCCACTTCCCACTCTCTCATATTCCTTTCTCCAACTCCCATTCTCACTCCCTCTCATCTCCATCTTTTCTTATTTCTTTAAGTTTTTCCCCACTACTCATTTCTATCATTTTGTGTTATGATTTTGTCAAATTGCTTCTTTTTTCTTTATCGTTTCACCTCTATTGTGTTTCCTGTTCTTCTGCATTTCTTCAGTTTGTTCTGTGGTCAAATCTTCATCTTTTCATCGTCTTTTTAAGTGTGTTGATTGTGGAACGACCAATTATTTAGCGGATTAGTTGCTTTTGGCCATTATTTTTATGAGGATCCAGAGTGTGCTGCTGTGTGGTTTATCAAAAATATCATCAGGTGTGTGATTGTAACCCGAAAATGCAATTAGAACTTGAAAAAAATCTAAAAAATAGTGGTTGTTTTGAAACTACTATTCATCGAATAGTCGTATGGCTGGTCGTGTGCACCACATGGGCATGTGGTTGGCTATGTGTTAAGCCATGTGGAGCACATGGGTATGTGTGATTACATGGTCTATTTAGGTAGGCTGTGTGGGATACTAGGGTGTGTGAAATCACACGGGTAGTTCAGGTAGGCCGTATGGATCCACTTTCTGCAAATTTTCACCTAGGACTGTTTGACTCTAAAATTCATAATTAGACCTTCTGTGGGGTCTATTTGGCTTAAATAAAACTTAAAGTGTGACATTTGTTGGTATGTGTATGTATGTGATACATGTAAGGTATGTGGAAAATATATGTGCGATATGTGTTTTGATAACTCCAAAAGTATGATTACGTATGAAAAGTATGCATGACATCTGTTTATGGAATATATTTGTTAGTTTATTTATGCATGTGCATCAGAATGGGTTTGATATGTGATGAAGGAAGTGTATTCTGAAAATATTACTACAATTTTGGCGGTTAAACCATAATATCTGTCTGGTAGCTCTGCAACACCTTTATGAGTGGCATACCACCACGATTTGATGTGATTAGATGGGTGGACTCTTGTAGTCCTAATTGGTGTGATTGGTTGAAAAGACTTTGTATGTAGCAAATGGTGGTAGGATCAGTGGTTAATTCTGCATCTAAATCTATGTCTGCATTTGCATCTGAATCTAAATACACACTTGTATCTAATTATGAAAATACATTTGAATTTGTACATGATAATATGTTTGAATCTGTATCTATAAACATATTTGTTCATTTATGTATATCTAAATTGTTTCTTGGGATATGGTACACACTAAGCTCGTAAAGCTCGCTCTTTGTTTGTTATCCTCTCAGGTAACCAGCAAGTTCAGGACCGGATGGTATCCGGGAGCACTGATTGGTTTTCCAAATAAGATGGATCGAATTATTTTAATTAAGATTTATGGACTTTTGATTTTTGGAGAAAGTTTTTGGATTTGTTTTTTTTGGGTTTTTGATCTGTTGATTGGTTTTTGAGTGTTTTTAAACGTAAAACTGCAAAATCATATGAATTCGACAAATTGAAAATTCAGTTTTGAAAACTTAAAAACTTTGAAAATATCTACTACAAAATTATGTATCAAGCTAAACGCTTTTTCGTAAAATGAGTAAGTTTTCTGCATGAGTTTTTCTAAATAACAATGTATGAGTTTTGCCAAAAATTAATATTTTCAAAACACGTGATTACTAAAGTTAAAGTGAAATTACTAAAAGCTTCCCCTGTTTTTATAAGTAAATGTTTAAGAGATCATGTTCTGAAATAGGAGTTCTCAAACTTGATCCTGTAACTCCTTACGAGCTTAGCTAAATTTAGATTTCATACCACACAATTTTTAATCTAGACTTTCATTTTTTAAATGAGTTGATGATACTTCTCTAGATTCGACTATAACGTTTAGGTCGGGTTTGGGGAGTTCAATTTAGTGGTATCAGAGCCATGTAGCAAAACTCGGGCTATGGTTTTTCGGTTTAAAATTTTTATGCATAATATGTTTTGTTTTTTTAGAAAATTTTTTTGGAAACCTGATATGGGTAAATCAGCACAAAAAATGACTATGATTCTAGAAATGTGAATCTGAGTCTTCGACACCGATCCAAGTAAGTATGTTTGCTACAATTAACTATGCTTTAATAACTTTTATAAGTACTTTAGTAAAACTAATAGATTAAGAGACTGTAAGATAAGATATATCTACCTTAAGTATATTTGCAAAACTTTACCCTTAAGGTTTAAAAATAACCTAAGCTAAACTTTAGACTTCTGAACTGTAGATAAGTAAAATGAGTTTACGCAGTATCTGTGTTCACGATGCGGGAGGACGTGGTGGTAATTCTCAAATGACTCATATTGAATCCTTTTTTGGGGCAGTATGCCCAATCTGGAAATTAGCAAGAATGTAGAGAAACTCGTTTCTTAGGGTGGTAATCAGGAAACTAGGGACGACATTGTGACTCAAGAGTTGCTAAGAGATTTACAAAGGGTCATTGAGGCTAATTTGTATCTGTGTGTTGAAGGTCTGTGACTGAGCGCCTTCGGTTCTAATGAGTCCAAGTTAGTGAAAGAGATTAGTTTCTTCGAGAGCAAGGAAAATGAAAGGAATAAGTGTTGAATAAGAGGAGTTCTGGTCTTGCTGACTTGAATTCGTGACTTGAGAAATGAGTCAGAGTAGTTAGGCCTTAGCGAGTTGAGGCAATTGTGAGTGTAGGTCAGGTTTCGATTTGTGCTTTCGATGATAGGCACCATCTGAATGAGTGTTGGAGGGAAATGGGACCATGTTTTAGATATGGATCTAATGAGCATTGTGTCAAGAATTGTTCATTACATTCCCTTAGTCAGATCCAAGCATCAACTTAGAGAGGGAGTTAGCGACTACTTTCTGCAAATAGGCGTCGTGAGGATAGAAATGCATCTACCAGCAATAAAGTTACGTATACAATTACGTCTGGAACGGTACCATGCATTGATTAAGTGTTTGGTGAAACTCAAATGCTTGATTGTCATTAAAGTTCTATGACTTCGGGATTGTGGAATAACTGGTGATATTTATGTTGGAAGTTTCTTGAGATTATTCGAGGTAGTGAATGGAAAGTTCGTTAGAAATAATTTTCTGGTTTGAGAGTGAAATATTATCTGGATTTGCATTGAAATTAGAGTTGTGCAGCGATAGCGTGGTGATAAGTTTGGAATGTGAAATTTCAAATTTGTGGTTATGTGAATCGTTTGACAGTGGGAATTTCGAGAATGAAATTCTTTTAAGGAGGGAAGAGTTGTCACATTCCAAAAATTGAGTTAGAAGAAATTGGGTTAGTGAAACCAAGAGAGGTCACGTCCTGATTTTTATTTAAGATTGTGAGAATATTTTCAAGTGAGTTAATTTAGTTTAGTGGTTAAGTGTTGTGCTTGTGTGTGAGAGGTCTAGGTTCTAATTTTTCTTGTATTTTTTTTCTATTTTTGCCTAAACCTCTATCTTTGAACATCTAATTTATATATTATTTTCACTCATTTGATGATAAGAATCTGCCTGCTGGTTCAGCGGTAAGGCTTCAGTTTACCCTTTGGTCGTGTGTTTGAATCTTGTGTGTGCAAAGTCGTAATTGTTTTTGGTTTGAACTCTGAAGGAATCTGATAGGTGGTCAATTAATGGGATTTAGTGGGATATGGGTAGTTTTTGAAATTATCCCAAATTACCTCTCCCACTTCCCACTCTCTCACGTTCCTCTCTCCTACTCCCATTCTTCTCCATCTTTTCTTCTTTATTTTGTTTTTCCCCACTACTCCTTTCTATCATTTTGTGTTAGGAATTTTTCAAATTTCTTCTTTTCTTTATTGTTTTTCCTTCATTGTGTTTCCTGTTCTCATGCATTTTCTTGGCTTGTTGTGTGGTCGAATCTTCATCTTTTCATCATCTTTTTACAGGTGTAGATTGTGGAACCATCAATTGTTCAGCAAGTTAGTTGTTGTTGGTCATTTTTTGTAATGATTCGGAGTGTACTGTTGTGTGGTTCATCAAAAATATTGTTTGGTACGTGATTCAAACCCGAAAAAGTGATTAAAACTCGGAAAAACCCAAAAATAGTGGTTGTTTTGAAACTATTGTTCAACAAATGGTCGTGTGGCTATTCGTGTGCACACGACCGTATGTCAGGCTGTGTAAAGCATACGGGTAATTCAAGTGGGCCTTATGGGACACTTAGGCATGTGAAATCACATGGGCAGATCAAGTAGGCCGTGTGGAACACGGGCTGGCCATTTCAACCATGTAGGCCACACAACCATGTGGGCCCATTTTTTGGAAAATTTCACCTAGGCCCATTTGACTCCGAAATTTGTAATCAGACCTTCCATAGGGTCTATTTGGCTTAAATAAGACTTAAAATGTAACATTTTTTGGTATGTGTATGTATGTGATCTAGGTAAGGTATGTGAAAATATAAGTGCGATATATGTTCTGATAACTCCGAAAGGATGATTACATATGAAAGTATGCATGACATCTATTTGTGGAATATATGGGTTAGCTTATTTCTTCATGTGCAATTAGGAAGGGTTTGATATGTTATGGAGGAAGTGTATTCTGGCAATATTACTGCAATTTTGGCAGTTAAACTACAATATTTGTCTAACAGCTCAGCTGCACCTTTATTGGTGTGATTGGATAGATGGAATCTTATAGTCCTAATTGGTGTGATTGGTTGGACAGAGTTGGTGTGTAGTGGATGAGGGTAGGATCTGTGATTGCATTTGTATCTGAATCTGAATATGCATCTGTATCTGATTATAAAAATACATCCGAATTTGTATATGAAAATATGTTTGAATCTGTATCTGAAAATGTATATGTTTATTTATGTATATCTGATTTGTTGCTTGGGATGTGTTACACGTTGAGCTCATAAAGCTCACTCTTTCTTTGTTATCATCTTAGGTAACCAGCAAGTTTAGGACTGGATGACGTGTGAGAGATTGGATTGGTTTTCTACAGAAGATGGTTCAAATTATTTTAATTAAAATAGTTGGACTTTTTGATTTTTGGACTAAGTTTTAAGATTTGGTTTTATTTTGGTTTTTTTATCTGTTCGTTGGCTTTTGGGGTTTTTAAAC
Source organism: Gossypium hirsutum (assembly GCF_007990345.1). Lineage (NCBI taxonomy): Eukaryota > Viridiplantae > Streptophyta > Magnoliopsida > Malvales > Malvaceae > Gossypium > Gossypium hirsutum. The sequence continues at coordinate 29,097,181 of NC_053446.1, forward strand.
GTAAAACTGCAAAATCATATGAATTCGACCAATTGAAAGTTCAGTTTTCAAAAACTAAAAACTCTAAAAATATCCACTGCAAAATTATGTATCAAACTAAATGCTTTTCATAAAATGAGTAAGTTCTGTGCATGAGCTTTTCTAAATAGCATTATTTTAATAGCTTCTCATTATTTTAATGTCTATAGAATATTAGTAAGGTTGTATAAAAATTTCGTTAAGAAATTTTGACGTTTGCATGCTTAATTAAGTAAAAAGGACTAAACCGTAAAAGATGCAAAATTAGAGTTCTATAACTTAAAGGTACTAAATGGGTATGCTATTAAATGGTTAAGGGATTTATGTTGTAATTAGACCATTGCTATTATGAGTGGACTTTTATGGACATCATTTAAATGATTTTAAAGGTTAATGTATAAGGTTATATAGGTAATTTAATTAACAAGTTAATTAAAATAATTAAAACAAAGTTATCATCTTTGTTTTGTTCATCACTACCACCAAAATAGACCTAAGAAAAGCCATTAAAGAAACTTGAAGGTTCAACCAAGCTCTACCTTGTGCATATCAAGTTAAGCCTCGTACGAATTTAGATCGAGGGAAAGATAAAGTGTCAGACTAGTCGATCATATTTCATCGTTTTTGTTATTGAGGTATGTTCGTAAGTTTAAATACCTTTTAAACATATTTGATTTAAATAATGTTATGTTATTTATCATATTATGCTTTGACGGAAAATCTAAAGACATTTCGATGACTATTGAGCCCCATTTGAACCTTAGGAAAATATATGATACAAATGACATGTCATTAGGGTTACCATATTTCGGGTGCTAGTCTTGAAAGTCCTACCGATGGCTGAGTTCTGGCATTTGTTGCGGATACTCATCTGCTTGTGTGAATAGCATCGTGTAGCTACGTTTCGATCGTCAACTTGTATGAGCAAGCCCGTTTATGGCTCATGTGAGCAATTATGTAAAGGAAAAAGGAAAGGAATGGTTTCGACCATGTGTTAGCACACTTTGTGTGAGCTTTCCGTGTATCCGATATTAGTCTAAGTAGTTTAACGGGCATGGAAAATGATGAACCGGTATGGGTTTCGATTAATTACAATATGAAATTATGAAAAGTATGAATTCATATGTATTATGATTATGAGATTTACCTTACCGTGTGATGAATTTGGAAAAGTTATGTGATTAAGCACTAACTTGTGTTGTTGGTGATGCTTAGGCTTGTACCAAGCTTGTGCTGGATTGATTGATGTCTATTTTTATTATTATGCATTGAAATGGTAAGTTTTGTTCATGATTTACGAACTTACTAAGCGTTATATGCTTACATTGTTTTTTTCCTTATGTTGTATAGATTTTTTGAAGCTCAATCGATTTGGAAGCTTATCAGAGACCTATCACACTATCCAGCAACTATATTAGTAGATTTTTATGTTTTTAGTCATGGTTATAATGGCATGTATAGGTGAATTGTGTTTGATGATATAGTCATTATGTATGGCTTGTAAATGTGGTTTTATGGTTGATGAACTTTTGGCATTTTAATGTTTTGATGGATGGTGTTGAAATGGTCAAGTAAAGTTATGTTTTGAATAACAAATTTAGTATGCTTGAATGTGATTTTGGCATGTGGGCATTGTGGTAAGTTTGGTAAAGAAAAATGTTAGAAATGTATGGTTGATGAATGACTAAATTATGCATATGTTTAAGTATATTTGATTGCTGTAGTTGAGGTGCCTATTGACATATTGGTTGAATGGAAAGATATTACATTGAATTAGTCTTATTATGCATGTTTTAGGTATGTTTTGAAGTTTGATTGGTTGTGCAAATGGCTTGTAGGTGTGAGCTTAAATTGGGTGAAAGAAATGGCTTGAAATTGGCCTATTTCTTGTCCACACGGCCTAAGAAACGGGCGTGTGTCTCAGCCGTGTGTGACATACGATGTAACAACCCGATTTTGACCCTAATCAGACACTATGGTTTTGGGACCACAAACCTGAGTCAAAAAAATATTTGAATATTATTTTTTGCGTTTATTATGTGTGAATTTGATTTTGTGAAATTTTCGTGTTTTAATTTTGTCATTTGAGTGACCGATTAAAGAAAATGACTTAATCGCGTAAAATGAAAATTTAGGGGTTAAATCTAAAAGTACCTAATTGTTGTTGTCTTTATAAAGTGGAGGATTTAAGATGCAATAAGGCCAATATATAGTTAGTGGGTGGCAAAGGACAAGAAATAGAAAGGCTTTAAGCTTTGGTATTTTCGACACATGCAAAGCTTGATTAAGGTATGGAATTTGTTCGGTTTTTGTTTATTTTTATGTTTTTGAGATCGTTATTTCGAGTACTTCAAAACCATGTCTTAAATTTGTGAATTGATGATGATTTTGAAATGTTACATTGATGAATGTTTGAGTTTTATGATGTTAGTTGATGAAAAATGAAATATATGTGTTAGTTTAACATGTTTTGTTTTTGAATTTTTGGTGAATTTGAGTAATTAGGGCTAAATTGTGAAAATAAATTTTTGAGGGATTAAAATGAAAAATAAATGAAATGTGTGAGCTTGTGTGAAGACTATGAATTTTTGGCCCTAGCATGATGTGTGCAAATTTTGTGTATTTTGTGTTTTATACAATAGGGACTAAATTGCAAAAAGTGTAAAATTTCAGGGGCAAAATAGTAGTTTTCTCATTTATGTGTTTTTGGATTAAATGGACTGAATGTGTGATTAAATTAGTTAAATTTGAATTTATTTAGATCAAAAATGAAAGAAAACGGAAGTAGATTGGGGGAAATCGAAAGTTATCGAATAGTCGATTATATCGTTCGACAACATCCGAGGTAAGTCTACAAGCATATAAATGTTGTTAAATTTGACTATATATATAGATTACATGATAAATGAAATTGTATGAATTTTAATTGGTGTTGGTCGAATGTGATTTGAGCAAGAGAAATGTATTTTGAGTTCGATTTGATGAGGTTTCAGTATCAGAAAGCCCCTATGAACCCTAGGAATAGATAGTATACTTATGTCATGACATAGGATTTTCGATATGTGTTTTCGTGTAAGACCACATTTGGGAAGTTGGCATCGACTTGTATTTATGTGTAAGACCCTATCTGGGACAGTGGCATCGATCTATGATCACATGTAAGACCACGTCTGGGACGTTGGCATTGTACAAGCTTTCTGACTATCCGCGTATCCTTTCTAATTTTGAACGGTCTAACGGGTAATGTTAAATAAATACATAATGTGAAAACAAATTAGAAGGTTCAGGTAAGTTGTATATTGAATTAATGATTCAAGATTAATTAATATATGCATGATATGTAAGTATGTTTATACTTATAAGTGATTTGGTTTATAAAAGCAAATGTGATATAAAAGATTTGGCCTGTTATTGTAATTATAATTTATGAAATTATGAATATACATGGATTTGAGTATTTATGCATCCAACTTTATAAAGCTAAATGCTTATTTATATTTGATTTACTTGGTTCAACAAACTGGTTTGAGATATTTGTTAATATGAATAATATTTTCTTATGACTTACTAAGCTATGAAAGCTTACTGTGTGTATATTTATTCTTCATTTTATAGATTTTGGAAGTGGTTACGAGCTCGGGGATCATTAGCAAGACTTATCACACTATCGACAACTTTTTTCGGTACTTTACTAAGTTGATTTTGAGTATATGGCATGTATAGCATAGTTGGAATGTTGATTTTGGATCTAGTACTTCTAAATGTAATTAATAGCCATGCGAAAATGGCTTATCTTATTTTAATCGAGTTTGGTGTCTATGCGTATGGTCTTAATGGTCATTAAAATGGAGTTTATATTTATGCATATTTGATTATGGTATAAGCTTGTGATAGGTAAATAAGTGTGTTGTATATAGTTTGGACATATTAAATTCGGTTAAGTGATTAGTATATGTATAATTGTTATGCATTAGGTGATGGATTGATTTGGTTATGGGATGAATTAAATGTCGATTGTATATTTATATATATATTGATTGATGCTAAATGAAATGTAAGTGTGGATAGGTATTAGCAAGTATATCATACTTGTATGGTGTGATTTGGTTTTGGTATTATATAGATTCGGTTATGGCTTATAAGTATAGAGCCATGTTTAATCCTTAAGCCTTTGATAAATTAGTTAGAAATGATATTGTTAATTATGTATATTCGACTATGGTATGATTTTTTATATATGTGCATATTGAATTCGGTTTTAAGAATTTAGCCTTAGCTTGTTTTATATGTAATATACTTTGTTTATGTTTGTGTGTATAATCTTGGTTAAGGTAAGTTTATGTTTAACTTGTTTAATATGTTTTGATAATGAGTGATGAATGAAGTTATGAGTATAGTAAGTATAAGTCTTACATGGAAATTTGAAAGTGTTTAAGTCATTAGCTAAATTATTTGATTGGTAATAGATGGTATATTATATATATATGTACATAATAGCCAAACTTCATTCGGCTAGGTTTAAGTTTGAATATATATATTCGGCCTTATTGGTAGTTACCAAATTCGGCTATTATGTGCTTGTGTATTTGGTTAGGTGAACTATTAAATTGTTAAATTTATGACTTGGTTATGTAGCATATTCGGTTCTAGTATTTGATTAAAATAGGTTCGGTTATATTATTATAATGTGCTAAGGGTTAAATAATTTATGTACAATGATCGAATATGCTTATGTTAACTATATAGAGATTGTGAAATATGGATGGTTGAATATGTCTAGGTTATTTGAGTTTGATTGAAATGGTAAAATGTACACTTTTAATTTGCTTGAATGGTTAGTCTATGTAATTGAATTAATTATTAAGCATGCAAATTTGGTATACTTGATTTGTTTAATTTTTCTTATGCTATATAAAAATATATTTTTATATATAGTGCATTATTCGGTTTTGTATTATTAAAAAAAAGAAAGAGTTCTTATGTTAACTAAAATTTAAAATAAGTTTTATGTCCGGTAATGCCTCGTAACCCCAATTCGGTGACGGATACGGGTTAGGGATGTTACATTTGATTGGTATCAGAGCTACAATTTAGTCGATTCTAGGACTAACGTAGAGCGTGAGGGTCTAGCTAACATGCCATATTTTTTATATACTAAGATAGTGTGATGACTTCTGACATCTGAAAATGTGTTTTCGTATAGTAATGGATCCCGATAGAGCCGTAGCTGATGATGTTGAGAGTATAGCGCCTACTCTTACGCAAGGGAAAGAGCCAGTGGATTCTAGACCGACCTCGAGTAACTAGAAGGGAGAGGCTAAACAAGCCTTTTACCAACAGATGATCGACTGGTTTACTCAATATATCCGGACTAATCCGGCTGCAAAACAACCTCCACCCCTGACTAATCCATCTTTGATACCTGCTATACCTCAAGTGAGTGATCTGTTGAGATTGCTTAAGCCTCCTATTGATAAAATCCGAAAACAAGGTGCTAAAGAGTTTAGAGCCACTAATGATGATGATGCTGAGCCAGCTGAATTCTGGCTCGATAATACTATTCGAGTGTTTGATGAGTTGTCTTGCAACCCTGATGAGTGCTTAAAATGTGCCATATCTTTGCTACGAGACACTGCATATCACTAGTGGAATACACTAGTATCGGTGGTTCCAAAAGAGCGAGTGACCTGAGAATTCTTTCAGACTGAGTTCTGTGAGAAATACATCAACCAGAGATTCATTGATAAAAAATGCAAGGAATTTCTTGAATTGAAACAGGGTTGGATGACAGTGACAAAGTATGAGCGAAAATATTTGAGACTCAATAGGTATGCCCGAGAGTGCGTTTCGACCGAAGCTATAATGTGTAAAAGATTTGAAGATGGGCTGAATGAAGACATTAAATTGTTAGTTGGCATACTTGGGATACAAGAGTTCGTAGTACTTGTTGAGCGAGCTTGCAAAGTCAAAGAGCTTGGGAAAGTGAAAAGAAAGGTTGACTCTGAAGATAGAGATTTACGTAAAAGACCATTTAGTAAGTTATTCTAGTTGACATCAAAGAAGTTCCGAGATGATTCTAGCCGTACAAAGGCTACTACAGGGTATTCACGACGTAATTAGGATAGACCACCTGTGTGCTCGACAGCTACCTCAGTAGCTAGTGTGGCTAATGTCAGATCAAATCAACCCGAGTGTGAACATTGTGGTAAACAACATTCTGGTAGTTGCAGATTGCAAGATCGAGCCTGTTTTAAATGTGGATCGAGGGATCATTTCATTCGTGAGTGCCCAGACTTAGCGGATCAAAATCTGATACAGAATACGAGATCATGTAACACTGCAGCTAGAGGTAGACCACCCAGAAACACGGGTAATATGAGTGGCAGTCAGAGGGGTACCAAAGATACAACTATTAGATATGAGGCTCGCGCACCTGCCAGAGCATATGCTAAACCCGCTCGCGAGGAGGCTTCTTCCCCATATGTCGTTACTGGTACTTTCACTCTCTATGATACTAATGTTATTGCATTGATTGATCCTGGTTCGACTCATTCATATGTGTGTGAGGCTTTAGTATCCAGTAAGACTTTGCCTATTAAGTCTACTGAGTTTGTGATTAGAGTATCAAACCCCCTGGGCCGATGTGTTTTGGTTGACAAAGTGTGTAAGAATTGTCTGTTGATGATTCGAGATTCGTGTTTTCTGCCTGATTTGATGTTGTTGCCATTCGACAAGTTCGATATAATTCTGGGTATGGACTTGTTGACGTTACATAATGCTGTGGTTAACTGGAAAAGAAAGACTATTGATTTAAGGTGCCAGAATGACGAGATTATTCAGATTGAATCTAATGATATGAATGGTTTACCAGCAGCGATATCCTCGATGTTGCCTCAGAAGTATGTGAGAAAGGGTTGTGAAGCTTACTTTGCATATGTTCTTGATAGTAAAGTGACTGAAAAGAAGATTCAATCCGTACCAATTGTGTGTGAGTATTTAGATGTGTTTCCCAAATAATTGTCAGGTTTGCAACCTATTCGAGAGGCAGAGTTTGGTATTAAGTTAGTACCAAGGATGACTCTAACTTTGGTAGCTCAGTACCGTATGGCACCGACTGGATTAAAAGAGTTGAAAGCGCAGTTGCAAGAGTTGACAGATAGAGGTTTCGCACGACCGAGTTTCTCTCCCTTGGGTGCGCCAGTTTTATTTGTGAAAAAGAAAGACAAAATGATGAGAATGTGCATTGATTACCGCCAGCTCAATAAGGTGACTATAAAGAACAAATATTCATTGCCACGTTTTGACGACTTGTTTGATCAGCTAAAATGGGTTTCAGTGTTTTCGGAGATAGATTTGAGATCGAGTTACTATCAGTTACGAGTTAGAGACTCCGATGTCCCTAAAACTGCTTTCTGAACAAGGTACAGACACTATGAGTTTTTGGTTATGCCTTTCGGACTTACTAATGCACCTACTATTTTCATGGATTTGATGAATCAGATCTTCAGATAGTATCAGGATCGATTTGTGATAGTATTCATAAATGATATTTTGATCTACTCTCGTGATGAAACCGAGCATGCCGAGCATCTGAGACTTGTGCTACAGACTTTGCAAGATAAATAGTTGTATGAAAAGTTCAGTAAATGTGAGTTATGGTTACGTGAAGTCAGCTTTCTAGGCCATGTTGTATCAGCATCGGGTATTCGGGTTGATCCGAGCAAAATTTCAGCTATATTGGATTGGAAACCTCTGAGGAATGTCTCAGAAGTTCGAAGCTTTCTGGGGCTCGCTGGTTACTACAGATGGTTCGTGAAAGGATTTTCTATGATTGCAACCCCGATGACGAAGCTATTACAGATGTTAAGTTCGAGTGCTCAGAAAAGTGCCAGAAAAGTTTTGATCAGTTGAAAGCCTTTTTGACCGAAGCTCCAATACTAGTTCAGCCAGATATGGGTAAAGAATTTGCTATTTTTAGTGATGCATCTTTGAACGGTTTGAGCTATGTTTTGATACAGGAAGGCAAAGTTATAGCTTATGCCTCGAGATAGTTAAAGCCACATGAAAAGAACAATCCGATGCATGATCTCGAATTGGCCACCATTATGCTTACTTTGAAAATATGGCGCCACTATTTGTTCGGTGAAAAATGTCATGTTTGTTCTGATCACAAAAGCCTGAAATATTTGATGACTTAGAATGATCTAAATTTGAGATGACGGTGGTTAGAGTTGCTAAAAGATTACGAGCTTATTATTGATTATCATCCGGGAAAAGCTAATGTTGTTGCTGATGCCCTAAGTTGAAAATCATTGTTTGCTTTGCGTGCAATGAACGCGCATACAGCTATGTCTGATGATGGTGCGATAATAGCTGAGTTAAAAGCAAAATCATTATTTGTTCAACAGATTTGTGAAGCTCAAAAAGTCGATGATGATTTAAGTGCAAAACGGGCTCAGTGTGACTTGAATGTTGATTCAAAGTTTCTAGTTGATGCTGAGGATTGTTTGAGATTTAGAAACCAATTATGTGTTCTGGAAAATTCAGAGTTAATTCAGATGATATTAAATGAAGCTCATCGTAGTCGATTATCTATTCATCTGGGCGGGTAGTACAAAAATGTATAATGACCTGAAACAGCTTTACTGGTGGCATGGTATGAAACGAGACATTTCTGACTTTGTTTCGAAATGTTTAGTCTGTCAACAAGTAAAAATCGAGCATCAAATACCTTCTAGATTACTTCAGCTGATCATGATACCTATATGGAAATGGGACCGAGTCACGGTGGATTTTTTATTCGGTTTACCGTTGACACCGAACAAGAAAGATGCAATCTGGGTTATTGTTGATGGATTGACAAAATCGGCTCACTTTGTTCCAGTCCGTACTGATTATTCACTTGATAAACTTGCTAAATTATATATTTTTCAGATTGTGATATTGCACGGGGTACCTATTTCTATCGTTTCTGATCACAAATTTTCGTATTTTAATTTTGTCTTTTGAGTGACCAATTAAAGAAAATGGCTTAATCGCGTAAAATGAAAATTTAGGGGTTAAATCTAAAAGTACCTAATTGTTGTTGTCTTTATAAAGTGGAGGATTTAAGATGCGATAAGGCCAATATATAGTTAGTGGGTGGCAAAGGACAAGTATAACCTTATATATTTGTGTTTATTTATTTATATAAAGGTTAATTAGGTAAATTAATTATTAAAGTTAATATATGTCAAATATAACAAAAATAAAGCCATATTCTTCATCTTTTGACCGAAACTAAGAAATAAATACAGCGAATTTAAGCTTTGGTTTTTTCGGCACATGCAAAGCTTGATTAAGGTATGGAATTTGTTCGTTTTTGGATTATTTTTACGTTTTTGAGATCGTTGCTTCGAATACTTCAAAACCCATGTCTTAATTTTGTGAATTGATGAAGGTTTTGAAAAGTGCCATTGATGAATGTTTGAGTTTTATGATGTTAGTTGATGAAAAATGAAATATATGTGTTCGATTAACATGTTTTGTTTTTGAATTTTTGGTGAATTTGAGTAATTAGGGCTAAATTGTGAAAATAAATTTTTGAGGGACTAAAATGCAAAATAAATGAAATGTGTGGGCTTGTATGAAGACTATGAATATTCAGCCCTAGCATGATGTGTGCAAATTTTGTGTATTTTGTGTTTTATGCAATAGGGACTAAATTGCAAAAACTGTAAAATGTCAGGGGTAAAATAGTAATTTTCCCATTTATGTGTTTTTGGATTAAATGGAATGAATATATGATTAAATTAGTTAAATTTGAATTTATTTAGATCAAGAACGAAAGGAAACAGAATTAGATCGAGAGAAATCGAAAGTTATCGAACAGTCGATTATATCGTCCGGCAACATACAAGGTAAGTCTACAAGCATATAAATGTTGTTAAATTTGACTATATATATAGATTACATGATAAATGAAATTGTATGAATTTTAATTGGTGTCGGCTGAATGTGATTTGAGCAAGAGAAATGTATTTTGAGTTCGATTTGCTCAGGTTTCAGTATTTGAAAGCCCGTACGAATCCTAGGAATAGATAGGATACTTATTTCATGACATAGGATTTTCGATATGTGTTTTTGTGTAAGACCACGTCTGAGACGTTGGCATTGTACGAGCTTTCTGACTATCCCCGTATCCTTTTTAATTCCGAACGGTTCAAAGGGTAATGTTAAATACAGACCGAATGTGAAAACAAATTAGAAGTTTCAGGTATGTATTTATACCATGTTATGAAATTAAGGTAAGTTGTATATTGAATTAATGATCAAGACTAAATAATATACGCATGATATGTAAGTATGTTTATACTTATAAGTGATTTGGTTTATAAAAGCAAATGTGATATAAAAGATTTGGCCTATTATTATAATTATAATTTATGAAATGATGAATATACATGTATTTGAGTATATATGCATCCAACTTTATAAAGCTAAATGCTTATTTATATTTGATTTAGTTGGTTCGACAAACTGGTTTGAGATTAATGTTAATATGAATAATATTTTCTTATGACTTACTAAGCTACGAAAGCTTACTGTGTGTATATTTATTCTTCGTTTTATACATTTTGGAATTGGTTACGAGCTCGGGAATCGTTAGCAAGACGTATCACACTATCGACAGTTTTCTTCGGTACTTTACTAAGTTGATTTTGAGTATATGGCATGTATAGCATAGTTGGAATGTTGATTTTGGATCTAGTACTTGTAAATGTAATTAGTAGACATTCGAAAATGTCTTATCTTCTTTTGATCGAGTTTGGTGTCTATGCGTTTGGTCTTAATGGTCATTAAAATGAAGTTTATATTTATGCATATTTGATTATGGTATAAGCTTGTGATAGGTAAATAAGTTTGTTGTATATAGTTTGGACATATTAAATTCGGTTAAGTGATTAGTATATGTATAATTGTTATGCATTGGGTGATGGATTGATTTGGTTATGGGATGAATTAAATATCGAATGTATATTTATATATATTGATTGATGCTAAATGAAATGTATGTGTGGATAGGTATTAGCAAGTATATCATACTTGTATGGTGTGATTTGGTTTTTGGTATTATATAAATTTGGTTATGGCTTTTAAGTATAGAGCTATGTTTAATCCATAAGCCTTGGATAAATTAGTTTGAAATGATATTGTTAGTTATGTATATTCGACTATGGTATGAGTTTTTATATATGTGCATATTGAATTCGATTTTAAGAATTTAGCCTTAGCTTGTTTTATATGTAATATAATTACTTTGTTTATGTTTGTGTGTATAATCTTGGTTCAGGTAAGTTTATGTTTAACTTGTTTAATATGTTTTGATAGTGAGTGATGATTAAGTTATGAGTATAGTAAGTATAAGTCTTACATGGAAATTTGAAAGTGTTAAGTCACTAGCTAAATTATTTGATTGGTAATAGATGGTATATTATATATATGTACATAATAGCCAAACTTCATTCGGCTAGGTTTAATTTTGAATATATATATTCGGCCTTATTGGTAGTTACCAAATTCGGCTATTATGTGCTTGTGTATTTGGTTAGGTGAACTATTAAATTGTTAAATTTATGACTTGGTTATGTAGCATATTCGGTTCTAGTATTTGATTAAAATAGGTTCGGCTATATTATTATAAGGTGCTAAGGATTAAATAGTTTATGTACAATGACCGAATATGCTTATGTTTACTATATAGAGATTGTGAAATATGGATGGTTGAATATGTCTAGGTTATTTGAGTTTGATTGAAATGGTAAAATGTACAATTTTAATTTGCTTGAATGGTTAGTCTATGTACTTGAATTAATTATTAAGCATGCAAATTTGGTATACTTGATTTGTTTCATTTTGTTTATGCTATATAAAAATATATTTTTATATATAGTGCATTATTCGGTTTTGCATTATTAAAAAAAAGTTCATATGTTAACTAAAATTTAAAATAAGCTTTATCTCCGATAATGCCTCGTAACCCCAATCCGGCGATGGACACGGGTTAGGGGTGTTACACACAGCCATGCGACATGGATGTGTGTCCCTTGTAGGTTTCAAAGGGTTGCAAGTTAGGTAGGTACACAACCAGGCACACAGCCTGGCACACGGGCACACGGCCTAGCAGTTACATGACATCGACGTGAGGCCATTTCGAGAGTTACACGGCTTGGCACACGGTCGTGTGGCTTGATCGTGTGACCCAAGTCAGAGAGTTACACGGGCACAGACACGGGCTAAGACACGGTCGTGTGTCTTAGTTGTGTAAGTCACACGGCCTGGCCACACAACCCACTGTGACCCCTGCAGTGTAAAAATTTCTATCTTTTTCGTTAAAGTTTTAAATGTTTCCACTTTAGTCTTGATTCATTTCTAATGTGTTTCTAAGGCCTCGAGGGCTTGAATTAGGGATGATATGCATGTGATTGAATGAATTATGCTATGAATTATATGATGTTCAGAATGAAATGTTTTAAGTCACGATTTTACGGTAATGCTCTGTAACCCTGTTCTGGTGACGGATACAGGTTAGGGTGTTACTCAATGTAAGAGTTTTGCCAAAAATTAATATTTTCAAAACACAATATTACTAATGCTAGAGTGGAATTACTGAAAGTTTTCGTTGTTTTTATAAGTAGTTGTTTAACATATCATGTTGTGAAATAGGTGTTTTCAAACATGAGAATTTCCTAAAACTCATTATGAGCTTAGCGAAATTAAGATTTTAGATTACACAATTTTTTAGCTAGATTTTAGTTTTTCAAATGAGTTGATGTAACTTCTCCAGATTTGACCGTAACATCTAGGCCAGGTTTGGGGTGTTACATTATGTTGCATGAAAAATTTTTAACAGTACCTTGAAAGTGAATAGTGTATCAATGTATGAATTGAAACTTGAATGAGTTAGTAATATAGGGAAATTCACAGGCTTGAGCTCAAATGTCAGCAAAACAGGATGCAACAACTTTGTTAATCACTAGTTTATTGAAAGAATATTGTTGATATAGCATGATAATTGGAAGTGAAATAAATAGTCCCAATAGATATCATAGGTCGTATGTTTGCTGCTTACTTGAGTATGCTCATGTATGCCTTGAGGACTCCCAAGATTGACAAGCGTAAAAAATAATAAAAATAACATTTGATATTGTGGACTTTGAGGTACAAAACTACTGCAGACTAGGGCCATATTTACGAGGAAATGTAGAAGGGACATCCTTACCCATTAGAGCATGCATTGAGGAGATAGTTATAATCTTCTTGACCCTTGTGACAAAGAGGAAGTTGATAAACTTTGCAAAAAATTTGTCTCGTTCGTAGAGCTTCCCTGGGTTAAGCTGATGAAGGGGAGTTTGCCACCAATGATGAGCTTTGGAAACACGAAAATTTATATGTTTTTACATGCCCTTTTTAACTTAAAATCATGCTATTTCGTTTAAATTATTGTTGAAAAATAATTAAATATTATAAAATAATTAAATTATGTTAAAAATATGAACATGATAAATTTTAATTAATTTTATAGTTAATTTTGAATATTTTCGATAGATTCGCATAAAGGGTGAAAATTGGCACGGCAGGCAATGCTCGAAGAATAAAATCGAGAAGCAATTTGAACCATCGAGGAAAATTTATTTCTAGCCTAAGATGGTCCAAAACTGTGTGTTAATTCATAATATAATTAATTTTAATTTATTCCCAATTTAGTTTGGGCTAAATAAATTATTATTAATTAATTATGGAAAAAAAGGGTCCAGTTGAACCGCATTGGTTGAATTGAATCTACTGAACCGAACCAGCCACCAACTGGGCTGCCCAGAACCGTCCATAAGCTGACACAAATCAGCATTTTAGCTGACTAAATAAGCTTGCAAAGAAGACCTTGAAGAACTTACAACCTTGCATTCAAACCCCTCCAAAAAATGTGACTTTATGGATTTGCCCCAGGCTATTTTTAGCAAAGTTGAATCTCTCAACTTTGCCATGTGTGTGGCCAGCCAAGGGGGTCTCTTTGGCTGATGGAATTTTTTATTTTTAGCAGCCACAATGAGCTACAAAAGCTAGTCCTTGCTGATCATTCAACACATCCCTCACACTCTTATTCTCTCTTCTCCTCTCTCAGTTTCTCTCAACTTTTCCTTCCCTTTTTCCTTTTCGTTCAAGTGCTGATTTCTTCTTTTCGGAAAGAGGTCCTCATAAGCCATTGTTGAGCAACAATTAAAGTGTTCATAAGCCACCTTGATAGCCGAGGACAACGGACAACAAAGAATGGAGAAATCATTCAAGCCAATGAGAAACATCGGATTTGCTTCTTGTTCCCTGTCTCCTTAAATTTTTTTTTGTTTTGACAAACATGTTTATGAATATTTATGCTATTGAAATGATTAATTTAATAAATCTAGCTTGAATTTAATCCGTGTTGGGTTGATTATATTTTTTCTGCTTGAATTATTGAAATTGTGTTTGTGCTGTTATAGGCTTCGGTAAGATGCTTGATTAAGTAAAATCATGCCTAAGTTATTCTTGCAATATTAATTGTTAAATAACTAATGAATTAATTACTAAATCGTATTGAAATTGTAATTAGTCGACACAATACTTAATGAATGCATGTTTATTCTTCTAAGGTAGCTGAAGTTAATTTAGCATTGTATTTGGCGATACATATGCCTTGCATAACTTGCAAGATTATTGTGATTAGACTATTTCAAGGTAGAAATACTTTGTTACCTCACTTGATCTTTTATATGTTTGTGAAGATTGATGAATTGCTTGGATTGACATTGAAAAATGTTCAAGAGATTGATTAATTTAATAAGTATGTATGAGCAGTAGTTAGCAAATTACCAAGTTGCCGTGAATTTGTTCATAGCAGTGTCAATATAAGTTTAATAATTCTAAGTTAAATGAATGTAATTAATCCAACACAATTATATCATCTTGATTAAACCTTATTTGAAATCGTGCACTAGAACCTTTTTATTTTGAATTTTTTTTACTTAGTTTTTAACCTTTAGTTTTTAATCATCTTTAAACCAAAATATTTTCCATCACCAAAGTGTTTTAACATTAATTTCATAAATATTCTTTTTTACAGTCCCTGTGGGTACGATAACTCGACATTTACTTGTAACACCCCAAATTTTGGGCCTAGAGGTATTAGGCCTTAAGCTTGGAAGTGGATAGGAGACTACTCTTAGATATTTTAGTTGTGCAAGTGAGTAACACAAATTGCATGCTTGGTTGAGTGGCTAAGTGATTTGAGCATAATTGGGAGTGCTTGAGAAGCCTGGGCTCAAGTCCGGCCTTTGAGAAAATTTTAATTTTTGGGCTATTAAGGGAACTTGGATGTTAGCTTACATGATTTATTATCATCCGTGGTTGTTTTATGACACAAAGAGAGGGGATGGTCTAGTGGCAAGGTGGTGTGCTGTTTCTGGTAGGGGACTAGAGTTCGAGTCTCACTGTATGCAGATGGGATTATATATTTTGTTCATGAGGAGGCACGAGTTGGTGTTGGATTTGAACACTGTTGTTGGAGAGTTTGAATTGGTCTTGTGAGTTGGTTGTGGATGATATCAATTAGGGATAACGGGAGAAAATCAATGAGAGGGGGTGTAGATTTTCAAGGAGTTTGAAGGCTTGAGAAGTTGTGTCGAATTAGGTTTCTTGCTCTTGGAAATTCAGCTAGGGGCTTTTGTTAGGTATATTCGAAGTACCGAAGTGGTTTTCTTGGCTGGCTCTTTTGTATGCTACCGTTTGGTCTCTCCTTTTCAGATTTAGTTTTGCTTATTTTCTCTAAAAGAAGCCGAATATTGTTTCTTCTCTGCTTGAAACTTCCTACTCATCTCTTCTTTAATCATTTTCTACTATTGTCGACCCTCTCTTTTACTTTCATCTCTACTTCTTTTCCAATTATATTTTTCCTTTCTTTGTTAGGTCGAATTCTTATACTCTCTCCCCCTCAAATCTCTTTGTTCTTCTTGTTTCGAGACGAATCTTTTTGACTGACTATTTTCAAAATTCGTTTGTTTTATTGGAGGGGGGATTCGCCCTTAATCAGCAGTGAGGCACTAGTATATGTTAGATCTAGTAAGGTTTTGTGCTCCAGATTATTCGCACTCTTCGTTGTTGTAATCAGGTGTGTATTTGTATGCGGTATTCGATGATCAGCTGAAAAGCCTAAAGTATGTGTTGTTACACTGCTATGACTGTAGATTGGAAAAATGCCAAAAAGTCAGAAATATGGCTATGATATCACACGAGCGTGCGATCGTGCGTGTGGTAAACCGAGCCCACGAACATGGGCGTTAGTCTGTAGAGGCCACCACGAGTGCTCTCGTGGTCTTGGGCTGTTCTGGGCCTCGTTGGGCAAAATGGGCTGTGTGGCCTAGTAGGCTTATGGGCCACACGGATAAAATGTATGTGATGTGGTAAGTGTTGTTAGACTGTGATGTTTGCATAGTTGGGGCCATTATGGGCCTTTGTGCCAATCATATTACTGTTACTGATGGCTGTGTGCCAATCATATCACTGCTACTAATGGCTTTGTGCCAATCATATTACTGTACTTATGGCTTGTAGCCATTCAGTTTATATCTAATAGCTATCCTACTTACAGCTCTTAGCCATTCTGGTTACTAGTAGCTTTGCTGCGATACTGATTAGTGCCGCAATCGGTGCTGATATTGATGGTTGGCTGGGTGGGTCGATTTTATCCCCACATGGTGTGTTGGTTGGTACGAGTGGTGTGTTGGTTGGATTAGGATGGGTTGCATGATTGCATTGTTGTATTTCTATTACTGATGCTGTCACTGTATTGGGCCTAGGCCCACATGTATTCTGTTTCTGATTTTGATACTGTAATGGGTTAAGGCCCACACTACACTTTTACTGTTTTGGGCTAAAGCCACATTGTTCAATTACTAAAAAGGGCTCAGGCCCAGACTGTTACTACTTATATTACTAACTGAATGATAGTGGATTACACACTGAGTTTTTTGTAAACTCACCCCGTTTTTAACCTTTCAGGTAATCCCCAGAATTAGACGGTTCGGAGCTGCGAAGGACTCGGAGAGGGCCACACAACTGCACAAGTTTTATTCTGTTTTGCTCATTTACTAAAGCACTTTGATTTTGATTTGGGTTGTAATAACGTCTCAAAAATTTTGGTTTTTAAATTCGGGATATATTGATTGTGATTCTTATTTGCTAGAAAGAGAACCTGGTTTTTCAATACAATAACTATTTTCAAACGCTACGTTTCTGCAACTCAATTTTTAAATAACACATTTTTGCAAATCATTTGTTTTAAATTAAGCTTCCGCAACAATAAGATTTTGAAGGTAACAACGTTTCTTTAATAAACCTCGATTGAAAATAAGCAAACGCAAACTGAGGTTTTGTACAAGTTTTAAATGGCAAGAAGTTTGAAATTTCAAGAAGGGTTTTCAATGAAAACATGGTTTTCGAAAAACACTTCAATGTGACACACCAGATTCAACAATAATGTCTAGGTCAGGTTTGGGGTGTTATATTACTTGTCACTTTATTACTTGTAGCGATTGTGTACACTTGTACATTTCCGTCGTTCTAAGTTTTTGGCACTATTGTCGGGGACTGTTTTAAAAAAAAGCCATTATTCGTGAATTTGTTTTTACATTTTGGTTTATTTATTTTCCTTTTTAAATCTTTACTTACTTAATCTTTCTGTGATTATTTCAGGTGTTTATGAGTATTGACCAGATTATCGACTTACTTCCTGTGGACCCTAAAATAGAACAAACTTTTTGACAGTGAAGAAGACAAGTGAACTAGAGAAGGACCGAAGAGATAAACTTTGAGAATATGAATCAAGGAAACGGAGCAAAGCTTGCTCAGAATCCTATCCTTATTGCTGATGATAGGGATAGAGCTTTACAATAGTATGTCGTGCCAATATTTAACGATCTTAATCTTGGTATTAGGAGACCCGAAATCGAGGCACAATAATTCGAGCTGAAGCCAGTCATGTTCCAGATGCTTCAGACTGTGGGCCAATTCAGTGGAATGCCTACTGAAGATCCTCATCTTCACTTAAGACTATTTATAGAAGTGAGTGATTCTTTCAAGTTAGCCGGTGTACCCAAAGATGCATTATGACTGAAGCTGTTCCCATATCCGCTAAGGGACAGAGCTCATGCTTGGTTGAACTCATTGCCACCGAACTCCATTTCTACATGGCAAGAGTTAGCCGAGAGATTCCTCATGAAATATTTCCCGCCGAGCAAGAATGCTAGGTTGAGGAATAAGATCACTGCCTTCCAACAAATGGATGATGATTCCCTGTATGAGGCATGAGAAAGGTACAAAAAGTTATTACGAAAGTGCCCTCATCATGGAATCCCACATTACATTCAACTTGAGACATTCTATAATGGTCTCAACTTTCACACGAGGATGGTAATGGACGCCTCTGCTAATGGTGCTCTCCTTTCTAAGTCTTATAATGAGGCTTACGAAATTATTGAGAGGATTTCCAGCAACAATTACCAATAACCAACCAATCAAGCAGCGTCAGGAAGTCGAGTCACTGGAATAAATGAAGTGGACGCTCTCACTTCACTCGCATATCAGGTATCTTCAATATCCTCAATGCTTAAGAATCTTACCACTAATGGGTCTAACATTTTTGTAGCCCAACCGCCTAACCAATTTGAGAATATAGCCTGTGTGTATTGTGGGAAAGGAAATTTGTTTGAAGAATGTCCATCGAACCCAGAATCCGTATATTACATGGCTAACCAAAACCAAAACCAAGGGAGGCAAGGACTGTAATCCAACTTTTATAACTCATCATGGTGAAATCACCCGATTTTTTCCTAGAGTAACCAAGGGGCTGGAACCAGTAATACTTATGCCCAACCTAGACCAACTCAGTTGCCTAGTTTCCCCCAACAAGTTCAGAAACCAACCCAAGTGGAACCATCCAATAGCTCAGAGAATCTATTGAAGGCATACATGGCGAAAAATGATGCCACTCTAAGGAATTTGGAGAATCAAGTGGGCCATCTTGTTACTGAACTCAGGAACCAGCCATAAGGTTCTCTACCTAGTGACATGGAGAATCTGAGAAATCTGGGGAATGAACATTGTAAAGCGTTGACATTAAGGAGCAGAAAGACAGTAGAGCCCAACACTGTCGAAGTTGAAAAAGAGCCAGTTGATGCTCAAGATTCAGAAAAAGTTCAAGCAAGTGTTGAAATTCTAGTTTCACCAGAACCAGACTCGACAAAGTAAGCTCAAGACCAGCTAATTCTGATAAACTAACAATGTCGTTAGATGCAAAACTGCCGCCAAAGACGAATCAACCAGAATTAGTCCCACTAACAAAACCACCACCACCCTACCCTCAAAGACTTCATAAAAAAGCAGGAGATTCAATTCAAGAAGTTCCTTGACGTACTTAAGCAACTTCACGTCAACATCCCATTGATTGAAGCACTTGAGCAAATGCCGAACTACAACAAGTTCATGAAAGATATATTGTCTAAAAAACGAAGACTTGGAGAATTTGAGATGGTAGCTTTGACGAAGGAATGCAGTGCATATCTTCAAGACAAACTACCCCAAAAATTGAAGGATCGTGG
This sequence comes from Gossypium hirsutum, assembly GCF_007990345.1. NCBI lineage: Eukaryota > Viridiplantae > Streptophyta > Magnoliopsida > Malvales > Malvaceae > Gossypium > Gossypium hirsutum. Next base: position 29,116,866 of record NC_053446.1, read on the forward strand.
ATGTTTTACCATACCGTGCAACATTGGAGCAACTTATTGTGGTAAGGCATTATGTGACTTAGGTGTAAGTATCAACTTGATGCCTATGTGAATATTTAAAAGTTGGGGATAGGAGAAGTTAGGCCAACTACAGTTACGTTTCAACTAGTAGATCGATCCTTAGCATATCCAGAAGGAAAAATCGAGGACGTATTGGTGCGTGTAGACAAGTTTATCTTTCCTGCTGACTTTGTAATTATAGATTTTGAAGAAGAAAAAGAAGTACCAATCATCCTAGGAAGGCCGTTCCTAGCAACTGGAAGGACCCTTATTGATGTGCAGAAGGGCGAGCTCACTATGCGTGTTCAGGATGATCAGGTAACATTATGGGATTTCCTTACACAATGGATGATTGCTCTGCAGTGTCCAATTTAGAGGATTTAATAGTGGAGAAGGAACTCAACTATGTTGAGGACCCACTGGAAAGAATTTTGACATTGGATCCTCCAAGTGATGAAGAGGAGGATGAATACTTAGCTTTGCTAGAAGCTAATCAAAGGGGATTTAATCCGCAATCTCATTTTAAATCTTTGGAGTTAGAAAAGAGAGACTATTCCCAATCAAAAGCGTCGATCGAAGAGCCACCTAAATTAGAACTCAAGGTATTTCCTTCTCATTTAAAATACGTTTATTTAGGCAACGCTTCTACTCTTCCTATGATTGTTTCAGCAGAATTGACCACTAAGCAAGAAGAGAAACTTATCTTAGTTCTGAAACAATTGAAGAAGGCCATCGGATGGACCATAGCTGATATTCGCGGTATTAGTCCATCTATATGCATGCACAAGATTATCCTCGAAGATGGCAAAAAAGGGACGATCGATGGACAACGGAGACTGAACCTCATCATGAAGGACGTAGTAAAAAAAGAGATCATCGAGTGGTTAGATGCGGGTATCATCTATCTCATCTTAGACAGTTCATGGGTAAGCCCGGTCCAGTGCGTGCCAAAAAAAAGAGGTATCACAGTCGTAGAGAACGAGAACAACGAGTTGATACCGACTAGAATGGTTACTGGGTGGAGAATCTGCATCGATTACCAAAAGCTGAACAAGGCGACTAGGAAAGATCACTTTCCTTTGCCGTTCTTGGACCAGATGTTGGATAGACTCGTAAGACGAGATTACTACTATTTTCTTGATGGATACTCTGGGTATAATCAGATTACAGTAGCACCGAAAGATCAACACAAAACAACATTCACCTGCCCATACAGTACTTTTGCATTTAGACGCATCCCATTTGGTTTATGTAATGCACCTGCTACATTTCAAAGATGTATGATGTCTATTTTTACTGACATGGTTGAGAAATATTTGGAAGTTTTTATCGGCGATTTTTCAATATTCAGAGATACTTACGATCATTGCTTAGCCAATCTAAGGTACTAAGGTGATGCAAAGAAACGAATCTCGTACTCATCTGGGAAAATTGTCATTTTATTGTATGAGAATGATTTGTTTTAGGGCATCGGATAACGAGACATGGGATCGAGGTAGACAAAGGAAAGGTAAACGTTATTGAGAAACTCCCACCTCTTACATCTGTAAAGGGTGTCAGGAGCTTTTTAGGTCACGCTGGTTTTTATCAAAGATTTATCAAGGGCTTCTCCAAAGTTGCTAAACCCGTATGCAAATTATTGGAGAAAGACTCTATATTCAAGTTTGATGAGGAATGCTTAAAAGCCTTCAACGATTTGAAGAGTCAATTAGTCACGGCACCCATAATCGTCACACCAAACTGGGATTTGCCATTCGAATTGATGTGTGACGCAAGTCACTTCTCAATTGGAGCTGTCTTGGGCCAGCGAAAGAAAAATTTTTTTCATCCCTTCTACTACACAAGTCAAACCCTAACAAGAGCTTAACTGAATTATACAGTAACAAAAAAGTGTTACTTGTTATTGTGATTGCTTTCGACAAGTTTTGATCTTATCTGATAGGTACCTAAGTGACTGTCTATACGGACCACTCGACAATTAAGTATTTACTTGCAAAGAAAGACGCTAAGTCGAGGTTGATCGATGGGTACTTCTACTTCAAAAGTTCGATCTAGAAATTCAAGATCGAAAGGGAGTTGAAAATCAAGTAGCAGATCACTTGTCCAGATTGGAGCCACAAGAAGGGAATTCTCCTCTTATACCAATTTAGGAGACGTTTCTAGACGAACATATCTTGAAGGTAAATCATGTCCATAATGCCCCTTGGTTTGCTGATATTGCTAACTATTTAGCTTGTGGTTTGATGCCAATTGATAAGACTTATCAACAAAGGAAAAAGTTTCTTCACGATGTGAAATACTATTTCTAGGAAGAGCCACATGTGTTTAAAAAGTGTGCAGATTAGATGATCAGGAGATGCGTGGCAGAAGATGAAAAACTAAAGATTTTATATCACTCTCACTCATCTCTAAGTGGGGGACACTTCGAAGGTACACGTGCAGCGGCCAAAGTATTGCAAGCCAGATTCGTTTGGGCAACACTATTCAAGGATGCATATGCTTACGTGAAGAGCTGTGATCGATGTCAAAGGGTTGGAAATGTCACCAACATAAATGAGATGCCTCGAACAAACATCATTGAGGTAGAGTTGTTCAATGTATGGGATATTGACTTTTTTGGTCATTTTCCTCCATCTTACGATCACAAGTACATACTAGTAGAAGTAGACAATGTGTCTAACTGGGTCGAGGCTGAGGCATATTCGACAAATGATGCTAAAGTTGTGATGACATTTCTACAGAAGCATGTGTTCACAAGGTTTGGAACCCCAAGAACTATCATCGGTGATGAAGGATCCCACTTTGTGAGCAAGTGGTTAAAATGTTTATTAGACAAGCACGGGGTGAAACACAAGGTTGCAACAGCTTACCATCCGCAAACAAATGGGCAAGCTGAACTGGAAAATAAGGAGATCAAAGGCATACTTGAGAAGGTTGTCCGCCCGAACCGACGAGATTGGTCCACAAGATTAGATGATGCTTTATGGACTTACAGAACAGCATACAAGACACCGTTAGGGATGCCACCCTATAGGTTGGTCTTTGGGAAAGCCTGTCATCTACCATTGGAGTTAGAGCACAAAGCTTACTGGGCTATTCAACGGCTTAATTTGGATCCTAAGCTCACAAAACAGAAATGGATGTTCCAACTCAATGAGTTAGAAGAGTTTTGAATGTTCTCATGTGAAAATGCCAAATTACTTAAAGAAAGACTCAAGAAATGGCATGACAACCACATTCGAGTTCGAGAATTTGAAGCAGGTCAGCAAGTTTTGTTGTTCAATTCCAGATTGAAGTTCTTTCCAGGTAAGCTAAAATCACATTTTCCGGTCCATTTACGATTCACCAAGTCTATCCATATGGAGTTGTTGAACTCCAAGGTAAGGGAGGTAATTTCCGAGTTAATGCTCAACGCTTGAAACATTATTGGGAAGATAAAATTGAACGGGATAAAATCTCGTTCATTTTATCGGATACTTAATTTTTTGTTTTTTCGTTTTGAATAAATGATTTAGGGATATTTTCGGGTAAAGTATGTTTAAATAAATTCTGTCTAGGAGATTGGAACTTAAGCGGGACCGTTTGTGACCCCTCCAATCTTTCTTGGGAATTTATTTTGAAATAATTTTCCAAGAAATTATCCCCTGTATGGAAAAATAAATTTTTAGTTTCAAATAAAAGGGTCAATTTTGATCCATGTTTCAGTTTGCAACTCAATTATAAATTTTCATTAAGTCTAGGGACTTAATTGAATTATTTTTAAAATTTAGTCACTCTTTTTGTAAATAATAAAAAACTAGGTGCCTTTCTTTGTGAATATTTTCAAAAAGAATCTAGAATAAATATCTTTAATATTATTAATAATTTGATAAACTTTAATATATAATTATATTATTTATAATTTATATATTAATTTTTATTAACTTAGCTTAGAATTAGGATTAATTAGGAATTTTTTATTTCTACACAATAAAATAAGAGATGGGAATCAAAAGTAAATATGGATAAGTAGTAAAGTCTCTTATTTTATTTCTGCACAATAAAATAGGCATATACATGTCTAGGATTGGATCTAGGAAGAGCTTGGTACTTAAGCAGTCAAATTGACTTACCTTCTCTTTTCTGGAATCCTACCTGGTGTATAGTATCTATTCACTTTAAACAATGAGGGCATTGTTCATTTTAAGTTGGGGGACCGAAAATTGAAATTATTTCCAGTCAAAATAAAAATTTTCTTTTAATTATGAATATGATATATTTTTGTTCAATAAATTTGAATTTTGTCAAGTATGCTAAATTTAAGTATGAATAAAATTTAATTATTTCAATAAATTGTTATTTTAGCTTAATAATGACATGAAATGCATTTCTAATAGAGCATGCAAATCATATCATAAAAGTTTAGTTCTTTAGGAAAGTTAGGCATGCATGAAAGTTTAAGTCTTTAGAATTGACTTAGTAGTTTCTTGAGGTGAAATCATAGGAAGCATGGAACGTTGAAAATGATTTAGGCAACTGTTGGTTGGACCATTTGAGCCTTTCAAGCCAACCATGATGAAATTTTTATCCTTTGAAACCCAACTTTGAGACTTTATGGCCTAATTTTATTTGAACCCTTACAAAGTTAGCCATCACTTTTATTAATTATCTTAAAAATGTCTCAAACACTAGAATCAGTACTATTCAGAGTATTCTTTGAAAATAAGCTTGGGGGAGTTGCAAAGAAGTATGAAATGCTCTAAAAAATTGTAGTACATGCAGTAAAATACTCGAAAAAAAACATATGTACTTGAAGTAAATTGCACTAAAGAGCTTGTGAAAAGGAAAGAAAAGTTGATGTATTGAAGGTAATTATTTCGACAGGTCTGATACAAGCTGAATCTAGGTTTTTTTTTAAACCTAAAATTATCTATCTTTTACCTACCCCTAAGCCCAGCCATGTTACAACCTTGTTAAAGACCTATTTATTCAAAGTTCCAATGTTACCCACATTAGTGGAGAGAAATTGCTCTGTTCAACATATGAAGACATCAGTTAAGCTTAATGATTGCAGTTTAATTTTGAATAAGGGATTAAAATCAAATTGGTAGGGATTAACATGTCTTTATTAAGAAACAATTAGTCTAATTTTTCTATTGTAGTAATTGTTGAGATTAATTTGAACGATATATATACTTGAGTAGCATAATTAGCAAATTTATTGTTTTTGAGCATAAGTATATTGATTTCATGATTTTGGGAAGAATGTTGTTCTAAAGGAGTTTTTCAAAAAGTGTTTCCGAGAAAATTCTTTTCAAATTTGTGCAATACTCGGGACAAGCAATGAATTAAGTTTGGGGGTGTGGAAACACGAAAATTTGTGTTTTTACATGCCCTTTTTTAACTTAAAATCATGCTATTTCGGTTAAATTCTTGTCGAAAAATAATTAAATGTTATAAAATAATTAAATTATGTTAAAAATATGAACATGATGAATTTTAATTAATTTTATAGTTAATTTTGACTATTTTCGATAGATTCGCACATAGGGCGAAAATTGGCTCGACAGACAATGCTCGAGGAATAATACCGAGATGCAATTTGAAACATCGAGAAAAATTTATTTCCAGCCTAATATGGTCCAAAAATGTGTGTTAATTCATAATATAATTAATTTTAATTTATTCCCAATTTAATTTGGCCTAAATAAATTATTATTAATTAATTATGGAAAAAAAGGGTCTAGTTGAACTGCATTGGTTGAACCGAATCTAGTGAACCGAACCAGCTACCAATTGGGCTACCCAGAACTGTCTATATGCTGACCCAAATCAGCATTTTAGCTGACTAAATAAGCTTGGAAAGAAGCCCTTGAAGAACTTTCAACCTTGCATTCAAACCCCTCCAAAAAATGTGGCTTTATGGATTTTCCCTAGGCTATTTTTAGCAAAGTTAAATCTCTCAACTTTGCCATGTGTGTGGCCAGCCAAGGGGGGTCTCTTTGGCTGATGGAATTTTCTATTTTCAGCAGCCACAATCAGCTATAAAATCCACCCCTTGCAGATTATTCAACACATCCCTCACACTCTCATTCTCTCTTCTCCTCTCCCACTTTCTCTCAACTTTTCCTTCCCATTTTCCCTTTTGTTCAAGTGCCGATTTCTTCTCTTGGAAAAGAGGTCCTCATCAGCCATTTTTGAGCAGGAATTAAAGTTTTCATAAGCCACCTTGATAGCCGAGGACAACAGAGAATGAAGAAAGGAGAAATCAGTCAAGCCACGGAGAAACACGAGATTTGCTTCTTGTTCCCTATCTCTTTAAATTTCGTTGTTGTTTTGACAAACATGTTTATAAATATTTATGCCATTGAAATGGTTAATTTAATCAATCTAGCTTGAATTTAATTCGTGTTGGGTTGATTATATTTTGCCTACTTGAATTATTGAAATTGTGTTTGTGCTGTTATAGGCTTCGGTAAGATGCTTGATTAAGTAAAATCATGCCTAAGTTATTCTTGCAATATTAATTTTTAGATAACTATGAATTAATTATTAAATCATATTGAAATTGTAATTAGTCGACACAATACTTAATCAGTGCATGTTTATTGTTCTAAGGTAGCTGAAGTTAATTTAGCATTGTATTTGGCGATACATATGCCTTGCATAACTTGCAAGATTATTGTGATTAAACTGTTTCAAGGTAGAAATACTCTGTTACCTCACATTATCTTTTATATGCTTGTGAAGATTGATTAATCGCTTGGATTGACATTGAAAAATGTTCAAGAGATTGATTAATTTAATAAGTATGTATGAGCAATAGTTAGCAAATTATCGAGTTGCCGTGAATTTGTTCGTAGCAATATAAACATAAGTTTAATAATTATAAATTAAAGGAATGTAATTAATCCAACATAATTATATCATCTTGATTAAACCTTATTTTAAATCGTGCATTAGAACCTTTTTATTTTTAATTTTTTACTTATTTTTTAACCCATAGTTTTTAATCATCTTTAAACCAAAATATTTTCCATCACCAAAGTGTTTTAACATTAATTTCATAAATATTCTTTTTTACAGTCCCTGTGGGTACGATAACTTGACATTTACTTGTCACTTTATTACTTGTTGCGATTGTGTACACTTGCACATTTTTGTCGTTCCAAGCTTCTCTTCCATGTGACTACCGTGCCAAAACAAATGCCATTTTTTAATGCATCTAGTTGGTCATGGACCTCATTGTAATCTTAGACTAGCGAGTTGATTCATACCTTATGGTAAGCCTCAACAGGAGCGTGGGTGGTTTCAAAAAGAGGTTGGATTGGGTTCAAAAATCTTTTAGTGATAAATTCAACAAAAGGATGACCAAACGAATAAGGCTTACCAATTGGTGAGAATATAATAAAGAGAATCTCACTACCACATAAAGTGGAGAGCTCAAATATCTTCTTATAAATTTTCAAATTTCGTTTTGAAAATGAGATGAGCCTATCATCCTCATTTTCAATTATCTTAACATCAATTTTTTGTTTTCATCTAGTTTTGTTGCCTAAGCTTGCCATTGCAAAATAGATCAAAGGACAAAAGAAACAAACAAGAAAGTTAAAAATGAATGCTTTACTAGCCTTTTAAATGGTTTAGAATGAAGTCTTCTTGGCAGGAATTCACATATATAGGCCAAAAAATCTCAAGAAATTAAATGCTTAAATTAATTAAATTAGGTGATTAGATTTGACGTTCAGCAATTGATTATCATGTTCGTAATTGAATCTAGTCTTGAATTAGATAGCTAAATATGTTTCTTTAATGCATTATAAATATTGTGTTATTGATCGTATATATATTATATCAAATATGCCATAAAATGAAAAAATATCATGATATCATAGTGCATTTTAAGTCAGATATATGTTGCAAAGTTTCGAAAATCGATACAGTTAATCGGTAAAATTAGAAGCTTGCCCTAGAATAACTGATAGAATATTCAAAAAAAGGAGAGACTTCTAAAGAAATCAAGAAAATAAAGCTCCAAAAACCTTTAAGGAAATAATGGATATAAAATTTATTGCATTTCAACTTTTGGTAAATTTTAGAACAGGTTAGGCTATACTACCATTAAAAGTATGTTGATGCTATCAATAGCATCTAAAATGACTTGAATTATCTTCTCTACTTGGTTTTATTTTACTATGCATGAAATATCACAATATCTACATCAGTGTTATTTAGAGAAGAATAGATGAAGAAAATCAAATTTTTTAATGTTTAATAATTTAACTCTTAGTGTAATTGCAAATTGCAGTAATAACAAGTGGTTGAATGAAAGTTGACCGCCTAGAATTATACAACTTCATAAAAAATAGGGTTATCTAGTTTAGGATTTTTCTTGTGCAAAAACCATAATCCATGAGGAAAGATAAAAAATGCCGATTTGTCTTGATAATCCATTTACTGCCTGCTTTTCATGGCTTTCAATGATTAGAGCTATACAAATGATGTTCATTAGTTTTAATTGTCTTATTACAATTCTTTTACAATTATTAAATAATTTAGTTCTTTTATAATAGGTCATGGAGAAAAATAAAACAATAGAACTCAACTATGCTAATTTTATAAAATATACCATTAAAGCATAATTAAAAACTTCGTACATGTTTTTTCTGAAAAGAACTTATTACATGTAAAATATATCTAAACATAAAATTTAGATTATTTTTTCGACACAATTCATTATGTCATTTCCATTTTATTACTTAAAAAACATTTATATATATTTTCAAATTTATGTTTTTTATTTAATGATAATTGTAAATAGTTACACTTACTAAGTAAACTTAAAATGCAAGTTTATAATTAAATTTAATTTTAATTATCATACACCTGATGTATGCATTTTTTTGTTATTGTCTTTTATGTTATTTTTGAAGTTTTATCAAAAATTGATATGAAAATATGACTTTTTTTAAGAAAAAATTCAACCGGCTTATATTAAAGTCAATAACCAAAAAACAACAAAAGGAGATGAAAAGATAACTTGGAAGATATGACTTTTTAAATACATAAAACAACTTAAAAAGATGTGGTGAAGGCATATAATTAATATGGAATTGTAGGGGACAAAAAACTTGCTACAAGAAGAACTCCCAAAAATATATTATATTTAGACTCCATCTGCCTAAAAGGCCTATCATTAATACTAAAGTAAAAACTATTTAGACGAGAAATAATTGCCAAGCAATCTTTTCAACAAATTTCCATTAATTTTAAATCATTAGGGTGCAAAACTTGATGCAGAATCTTGTAAGAAGGAGTATACTCCAGAGTGACATGTTCTGCTATTTATCTTATATGAAAACTTTTTTAACGGTATCCTAAAATTGATAGTGTATCAACATATGAATTGAAACTTAACCGAGTCATTAATATAAGCAATTGTACAAACTTAAGCTCATATAATTACTTAGCAAAAAAGTAATATATTACAAACAAAAAAGGATGCAACAATTTTATTAATCACGATAACCTGTATTGCATGATAATTAAAATGAAAATAGCCCTAGACTGTAAGCAATCAAGGACATGTTCATGTATGCCTTGAGGACTCCCAAAATTGGCAAGCTTCAAACATAACAAGAAATAAATAAAAATAGCATTTGGCATTGTTAACTTTGTGGTTTAGAATTGCTAGTGACCAAGGTCGTATCTAGAGGGAATTTCTACAGGGAAATCCTCATTCGCATTGGTTGTGGCATGCATTGAAAATATGGTTGTAGTCTTCTTCTCCCTCGTGACATAAAGTGGGTTGATAAGCTTTGTGAAACGTGTGTCTAGTTTATAAAGCTCCCTAGGGTTAAGATGATCAGGGGGAGTTTCCCACCAATGATTAATTTTTCTTCCACTTGACTGCTAGGCTAGAGCAAGCACCTTTTGCTTCTCTTTTGATACATCTAGTTTGCTGTGGACTTCATTGTAATAGTGAATCAGCTTACTTTATGCTGAGCTTCAAAAGCATGAGTGTTTTCATAAAGAGCTTGATTTAGGTTTAAAAATTGATCAGTAACAAATTCAACAGATGACTAAACGAATAGGCTTCCGTACTGGTGAGTAGACAATGAAAAGAATCTCACTACCACATAAAGTGGACAGCTTAATGATTTTCTTGTAGATTATTGAACGTCATTTTGAGAATGAGATAAGCCTATCATCCTCATTTTCAATGATCTTAATCTCAATTTTTTGCCTTCCTCTAATTTTCTTTCTTGAGCTTGCCATTGCAATAACAAAAGATCTAAGGACAAATGAACCAAGCAATAAGGATAAATAATGCTTTACTAGACATTGGATAGTTTGCAATGAAGTCCTTTTTGGATGGAATGCATATATCTAGGCTAGAAAAAATCAAGAAATTAAACGTGAAACTAATTAAATTAGGTGAGCAATTTTGACATTTAATGATTGATCATCGTGCTAGTAATTAAATTTAGCTGTAGATTAGGTACTAACTATGTTTCTTGAATGCAATATAAATCTTGTCTTTGTTGTAGTTTATATATTACATCAAATATGCCATAAGATGAAAAAGATGTTGGGTCACCGGGACGCCCCATGGCATAGCGGAAAAATTATTTCGATGATCCAAACTAGGAATGCATGCACAAGGAACGAATCGAGAAGTAAAGGTTTGAAAATATACCTTTCGAAATTTGAAAACTATGAAGGAACCGTTACTAGTTTAATCCCCTTTACACGCACCCGATTCAAAGCCACAACAAAATCGTCTCGACGTCTACGTAGTCCACCCACTTGCGAACGAACGACCAAAAACTCTCTTTGAACGTTTTAGAGAGTTTTTTTCAAAAAAAGTACGGCTGCTAGACCTAGTTTTTTTATTTTGTCGTGGTTAATGTTGTTAACACTCTCTCACCTTAAGGTTTATTTTTATATGATTCCCTTTTATTTTAATATTCATACTAAAACTGGAATCATCCCTTCTTGGTGCCAGAAAATATATGGAAAATATCATAATGTAATATCCTTTCTAAAAAGATATTAATTTCCATATATTTTATGTTTGACCGAAATTATTATAACACTTTATTTTAATAATTTTAGTAAAAAATAAATAATTAATATTTTATATGAATCAAATTCATACATTTATATTAACTATGTTCTCTATTCTTGTACAATGAAATTGTACATATATTGTGTTTCTTATTTAACTGCCAAATTAAACTAATTCAATTCTTGTGACAGTTAAATTTAATACCAATTGTGTTTAGATTCTGTTCGTTCCAACCATAAGGTGTGACCCTGTAGGCTCTTGTAACATTGGTAGTACTACTAGAACACTTCTAACAATACAAGTAATGGGTGACATCTAAAAATTGATCATCACTACCCAAGTTACAAGAAGTCATGGTTCGCCATAACCTTTCTGTGATAAATATTCATGTTTTATATTCTTTTGTCCTTTATATCTCGATAGGACACAAGTCATGGAATAGTCACATTTGCAAAGTCCAATCTCATGTTTCTTGATACCCGAAGTAGACTACAATAAACAAATAAGTGTAATATCTCATATTAACTTATTTGAGCATGGCCATGCATTTCTAGTCTCACTTCAGCAAGTTACCTAAGATATTGCTCCCATTATGTAGGAGGGACAAATCCTATCTTGATCAATCATATCCCACTACATAGATTGTGGCATAGCCAACATCAATCTTTATAGTACAACCTGTTGCATTAGACATTTGACTGTATCAAAATATATGACTCACAATGTTAGGACAATGATGATCTCCAGTCTAAGGATCGTGTACATAGTTATCACCAGGAGTAATGTTGCGACTATTATATAATAATCCAAGAAACATACTTATAGCGAGTCAGTCCAATATGTCGTTCCCTAACATATACTTATGTATTGAGACATTATTATAAATCAATTTATTTTACACACATAGAAAGTGAAACTAAAATAACAATGACAATGCCTTTTATTAATAAAAAAGGTAGAATGAATATGTCATTACAATCATCCAATGATTGGTCTTTGGACATACTCTAACAAAAGGATCATGATATCATGTTCCATTTTCAATCAATTATATGTTGAAAAATACAAGAAATTGAAACTGTCACTCGGTAAAATGAAAAGCTCGCCCTTGAATAACTAATGGTTACTAAACTAACTATAATTATGACCAAGGCAAGTGCACCTATCAGACAATAGTATAGCTATGGTGAGTAGGAAATATCATATCCATAAGGACTAAAAGTACTAGTAATTACCGTTTTTCTATTATTTAACCCATAAATTGGGATGATTGATTTTAATCTAAATTTACTAAACTAATTTAGTAAGAACGCAATAGAGAATGAAATAGGAAAGTAATTGAAGATAACCCAAGAGAAAGACAATACCCAGGAAAGAATCCACCTAGACTTCACCTATTATTCTAAATCTAAATTAAAAGATTTATTTACTTGTGTCTTGATCCATAGAAATCCCTAGATTATGTTAATATCCCTTTCGAGAGTAAGAACAACTGACTCTAGGTTGATTAGTTGAAATATCTTTCTAATTAAAACCCCTATTGTCGCATTTACTCGATCTATGGATTCCCCTATTAGATTTGACTCTAATTCGGTAGATTTATGTCATCCTATTTGTAGGATTGCATGCAACTCCACTCAATTATGCTAGATTTACTCTTAAACATGGACTTTTGCTCCACTGAAATAAGCACATTAAACATGAATAAAGTATTTATCATGTAAATTAGAAATCAAATAATAAGATTCATCATAGGTTTCATCTTCCCTAGTTATCTAGGGAATTTAGTTCATAGTATGGGATAAAAATTTCTCAAAGTTAGAAAAACTGCAAGACATAAAGAAATTCAATAAAACTTCGAATGAAGTTAAAAGGATATCCGCTTCTGAGTTGGCTCCGATGGTGTACTTCGAGTAATTTCTTCAATCTTATTTGAGTGCCCTTTAGATCTTCTTCTAATTGATATTTATAGAGTGTAGATGCTCAGAAAGCCTAAAATTGGGTTTTTCTACATGTTTGTGGCTCACAAGGGTGTGTGGCCAGCCTGTGTGGCTCACACGGGTGTGTGGCCAGCTCGTGTGGCTCACACGGATGTGTGGCCAGGCCGTGTGGAAATGCCCTGGCTGTGTGGATCTTGGAAACTACTCTATTCATCTGATTTTGGCTTATTTTTCACTCCTTTTGCTCCCAAATGCTCTCCTAAGTATAGAAACATGAATTTAAAGGATTAGAAGCGTTAAATTCACTAATTTACATCATTAATCATCCAAAAATGGATTAAGAATGGGATTAAAATATGTTACTTTTACAACTTATCAATAAATGATAGGATGTTTAAGAGAGGAAGAACTTCTAAGGAAATCAAGAAGAAAAGGCTCTAAAAGCATACAAGGAAAAAATGATATCAAAATTATTACATTGCATATTATGGTAAATTTTAGAATAGGTTAGGTCGTAAGCATTACATGTTCTACCAATGAAAGTATGATGATGTTGTTAATAGCATCTGAATTGAACATGGTTTTGCTTTTCTACTTGATTTTATTTTACCATGTATGAAATATCGTAATTTTTTCATTAAAGTTACATAGAAAAGAATAAATGAAGAAAATCAGTTTGTTCTAAGTTCAAAAAAATCAAATCTTAGTGTTACTGTAAATTGAAATAATAACAAGTTGTTGAATTAAAGTTGAACACCAAAAATTAAACAACTTTGCAGTAAGTAGGGTTATCTAATTTAGGATTTTCTATTTGCAAAGATCCATGAGAAAATGTAGAATGTTAATGCATTTCCCTCTTATTGATCTAGCATTTTAAATTGTTATTGTGTTGTTTTAATTTGAAGGAAAGAAGCAAGCTGATTTATGCCATATCCGTCAGTCTTGTATTAGTGTTAGACATTGCACCATGTGGCATACTATTTAGGTAATCAAGTAACTGTGTTATGAATTTTTTGAAGTTCGTCTTTTGGTGGAATATATGTAGCTGACCCGTATATCTTGGCATGTTCGATGAGGAGAACCCACTAATCAGCGGATTCTCTTGGTAAGTGTTTTTGTTAGGCCCTTCTATTAGTATCCGTCAATGATAGATTGTTAAGCTGTGGACTCGATAGCCTTTTTTATGAGCACGTGGGTATATTGTTCAATTTTAGTTGGTTTCTGGTTATGATCTAGTAGGAAATTAACTAGATTGTAATGGAGATATAAGGTATGATTTTCCAATAAATTATTATGTTGGCCATAATAGGGTGGTGAGTCAGCTTTGTATGGCCACGTGTAAGTTATTATAAGAGTTGTGTGAGATATAAATATCAGTGAGACTATTATAGTGGAGGGTTCTTCCTTCCTTTTCTTTTACTTTATTTTTACTCTAGTATTCCGTTTAAGAAGTAGTTCTTCGTTGGAGAAGAACATACAAGTGTTTGAATATTAAGTAAGGGTTATGGAGTGTAGCGAAAGACTTAGTGTAACCAACTTCTTAGAGATCTTCAGTGATTATCTAGTTTGTGTTAGTCGTATGTGAATTTTCCTCTTGGTCTTGGTATTTTGTTAAGTTCTGGTTGCCATAGTTAAAAATTCACATGAAATCATCATCATGAAATATTGTAAGCCGTTGCATGTAATTATCTGTGTCTGTATGTAAATGGTAACAGAGGTGACTTCCTTGGTGTGTAAACTCGGTATCTTTACAAGATGGGCCACTGGTAGGGCATGTTAGTTGCTAACCAGATGTGTCACATCCCAAAAACTGACTTAGTAGAAATTGGGTTAATGCACCGAGAGTGGTCATGCCTGGGTTTTTCTTTAGCAATTGAGTAGTGGTGGAGTTGTCCTTGTTAATAAGTGTTTGAATTCCTTCCCTCTTATTATTTTCTAGGTGGAGCAATTTTGTTTCCAACCTTAGCAAAGGTCATATCCCATTGTTTTAATTATTTATTTTCTAAAATGAAAATAGGAGCTCTAATTAAACCTTATAGATATTAGGTTCATGTCCCCTCATCAACACCTTTTTAGTTTAATTTTTGTGTTTTCGCCATGTGCTTATTACTCCCTTGCCCTCCAACCATGCTTTCCATATTAAGGGAAGATTCTTTCCATTCTTTTTTGTCAACATACCTTATTTTTTGATAACATGATCCCCTTTTCACTCATTTGTCCCCTTAACTTTCCATTTTCTCCATCCTTGTCATATGAAGGGATTCAATGAACCTAAACATGTTTAATCACAATTCTTTTCATCCAATTTCGATTGTTCCCCTCTCATTGCCCCACCACCCTATACTCCTCCACATTCTCTCCCTTTTCTCTCTTTTCTCTATTTTGTTTAGACTTCAACCTCTCATTTTTGCTCGCTGTTCTTTCTTCTCCACTGTTTCATAGCCTTGAACCACCATCACCACACCACCGAATCACCACCTTACTGTAGGATCATTGGTACCCCCATGGCGCAGCAAAAATTAAGAAAACAAATAATTCCAGCAATCCAACCCATGGATCCATGTGCGAGGAACGAATCGGGGTGAAATAATGGTTTCAAAATTACCGAAACTTCAATCTGAGTAGACAGCAACGCCTCGACAACGAGAATACTGATCTACTATCGAACCAAGCCGCAACCTTTTATGATTCTGACCTCTATGTAATCCACCCAGTTTGACAATGAATGGAAAAAGTCTCCAAAACTGTTTTTTTGGAGAATTCTTTGCTTGACGGCGGCTAGACCTCACAAACAAAGTTTTTAGGTTTTCCCTTTTTTAGGGTTTTAGAAAACTCTCTCTAAATATCACCCTTTTATAATTGGTATATATATAATGAATCATAATTCATAAAATTTTTATCCGAACATAATAATCATAATTAAAAATAAATATAATAATGTTTTTAACCAAAAATTATAATTACATTAATTATAACAAGGATTTCGGTAAACTATATGTATTTAAATTTATATACGAACCAAATTCATATATTAATAGAACTATGTTCTTATTATGTGCATAACATCCTTGTACATAAAATATGTTCGATATTTGATTGCCCAATTAAATTAATTCTATAATTAATTTAATTCATGTGACAAGCAAACTCAATACCAACTATGTTTTATTCCGTTCATTTCAACCATAGGGTGTGACCCTATAGGTTCTTGTAACGTTAGCAGCAATACTAGAATCATTTTAATGTTACAAACAATGTGTGGCATCTAGAAATGCATCATTGCTACCTAAGTTACAGGAAGTCATGATTCGACATAACCTTTTTGTGATTAACCTTTCATGCATTAATCCTTAAGTCCTTTATCTCTGGAATGGACACAAGTCATGGAATAGTCACACTTGCATAGTCCATCCCATGTTCCTTGATATATTGAGTAGACTATGATATATAAATAAGTATGACATCTCATATCAACTTATTTGAGCATGGTCATGCATTTCTAGTCCCACTCAATCAAATGGCCTAAGATATTACTCCCATTATGTAGGAGGGACATATCCTATATTGATCAACCATATCCCTCTACATAGGTTGTGGTATATATAACATTAGCCTTTATAGAACAACTAGTTACGGAGTACGTTTGGCTGTATCAAAATATACAACTCACGATGTAGGGATAATGATGATATCAAGTTTGAGGATCATATATGTCGAAACCATTTTTTTGAAAAAACAAAAATTTTAGGTTGTCGACTTTAAAAAATGAAAATTGGGAGTCGCCACCAATCTTTTATTAAGGTGTGATTGGGTCACCTAAAAACGACTTTGGTCTACAAATTTTAGAAAAATGGGTCCGGGAGTCAGTTACGTATGAGGAAGGATTAGCACCCTCAAAACGCCCAAAAATTGGTACCTAGTTAATTGATTAATGTCTTAATGTCGAAAATTTAAAAAATGTAATCCTTAGCAAAACTTAAAAACGTTATGTATTAAGACCATTATCATTTCAGAGAAAGAAAATACCACACCCAATACGTTAGGGCACGACATTCTAATTTTCCCCAAAAATAAATTAGGGCAACATACTAGTGCAATAAAAAAATGTAAAAGAATATCCATTTATTCAAGATTTAAGAAATCGTGGCCCAATACGTTACGTCACAATTCCTTTAAAATCCCAAACTCAGAATATTTCCTTTATTATTTTTTAGAAAAAATCTTTATTTCGAGAAATCAATGCATCACATCCAATACGTTAGGACACAACGTGTTGAATTCCCAATAATGAGTTCTTATTTTTTGATTAAAGAGAAATGCTCGATTGTTAGATTTAACGAAGAAAATCAAAACCCAATACGTTAGGGCTCAATTTCCTTGAAAATCCTAAATACGAGCATTATCTCAATTTTAAAAATTTTCTATTTTTAAATTTGAGTAAAAGATGATGTAACGTTATATTATATGTGCAAATATCGTGATAACAAATACAACAATAGCATAGAAATGATATAAAAAAATGAATATAAAATAATGACGTGCGAAATATCAAATAAATAGGCAAGATAATAATAAAAATATGAAAACATAAATTAATAAGCGAATGATAAAAAAATATACCTGTACACATAAAAAAATACATAAGTTTTAAACAATTAATATAATATTAAAATTAATTAAATAAATTAAACATGTGTATATAAAATATAAGTACACGAAAATTTTAGTACTAAAAAACATAAATACATGCTTAAAAATATACATATATAAAAATAATAATAATAATTGCATATGAGAATTATAAAATAAAAATAAAAGAATACAATTACATTATCAAAAATATTGATTTTTAAAGAAAATATGAAAATGGACTAAATTGGATCGCCAGTAAAGATCCGGGCTAAATTTGTAAATAAATAAAGTTTGGAGGACTTAATTGAACGCTCGAATTACATAGAGGGGCTAGAAGGGAAATTTTCCCTTCTCCTCTAAAACGACGCCGTTCAAAAGGATTAAATTGAAATTTAAAATAAATAAAAGGGTAAATTAAAAAAAATAAAAAAACTTAATTACAAAAACATTAAAAGGTGGGGGGCTAAATAAAATAAATAAATAAAATTCGCAGTGGTATCACCTTCTCCCTTTTTTAAAATCGTAAATAAGTAAAAAAAAGAATTGAAAGTAAAAAAAGTAAGCCACCTTTAAAAAACTGCCAATCGTTCTCTTTTTTATTCCTCCTCCCTTTTTTTTCACAATAAAGGGAGAGGCCTCTATTTATAGTTAAGCCTCCCCAAATCCAACGGTACAGATCAATTACATCAACGGCTGAGATTAAAGGGTATCTACAAATTAAATCTCTAAGATTACAAAATCATATCTAAGATTATATATCATATCTAAGATTGCATATCATATCTAAGATTGCATATATCATATCTAGGATTGCATATCATATCTAAGATTGCATATCCTCAAAAATTATGTTTCCATATGTGAGCCCGGGCTAAAATTGGGTATTACAGCTGCCCCTCTTTGCTCGTTGTCATGTAACAGGAACGGAGCAAAGACTTTAAAAATTCCCAATTTTGCCCGGTCTTGCTGGAACATGAAACTCTTCTTCTTCAAGTAGCATCATTCCTTCCTACTGCATCTTCAGAAGTATAGGAGTATCGGCTGTAATCTGCTCCACTGCAACTTCAAGGAGATAAAATTTGCCATCTTCAATGTTAGGGAAACAAGATTCGCCGTCGTAGTTTCAATCTGTTCCATTACACCGCCAGAAAAGTAAGATTCGTCGTTGCGGCTTCAATCTGCTCCACTGTAATGCCAAAGAGATAAGATTCGCTGCCCACAGCTTCAATCCATTCCACTTCAGCTAATCCAAGCCTTAACGCCAGGGAGATAAGATTCACCGTCATGGCTTCAATCTTTTCCATTGCAACATCAAGGCGATAGGACTGACGTCTTCGATCTGTTTCACTGTCGGTGCAGGAAGGCAAGACCTGCTATTTTCGATCTACTTCACGCCAATAAATGAAGACAAGATCTGCTTTCTTCGATCTACTTCGCCACCAGTATGGGAAGACAAGATCTGTATCTTCGATCCACTTCCTACCAATATAGGAAGACAGGACCTGCTATTTTCGATCTACTTCAGGCCAATACATGAAGACAAGATCTGCTTTCTTCGATCTACTTCGCCACCAGTATAGGAAGATAAGATCTGCATCTTCGATCCACTTCCTACCAATATAGAAAGATAGGACCTGCTATCACGCCAATACATGAAGACAATATCTGCTTTCTTCGATCTACTTCTCCACCAGTATGGGAAGACAAGATCTGCATCTTTGATCCACTTCCTACCAATATAGGAAGATAGGACCTGCTATCTTCGATCTACTTCACGCCAATAAATGAAAACAAGATCTGCTTTCTTCGATCTACTCCGCCACCAATATGGGAAGACAAGATCTGCATCTTCAATCCACTTCCTACCAATATAGGAAGACAGGACCTGCTATCTTCCCTGATCTGCTCTCTGGGGAACATGACCTGTATAATGAACCTAATTATGCCTAATGATTAGGATGGCATGAATCAAATGCTCCTAACTAGACATGTGTGAATGGTGTTTGCATGAATGTAGAATGCTATTTTTAAGAATGATCCCCTTTTTCGCTTAAGTTATCATTGCTCGAAGTTTATTAAGGCTTTATCACTGACGTGCTACAATGCTTTCTTGCTCGGCTGGCGTCTCCACTTAGTCAGGTTTCCCCCACTGTAAACCTCAAAGTTCAATCTACTAGGACGTAAAATTTGTACCATCATTCTCCAACTGCAACTCGAGGGTAGAAATATATAGCTTTTTCTCAATCCACTCCTATCACAATTCAAGGATACAAAATGTAAAATTCTTTGGCCCTTTACACCATGCCCAAGGTGTCGTACCAAAGGCTCATGTGCAAATGACGTCTTTCTTCTCCGAGGAAACCTCTTCCTATTACCTAGTGACCATTGCTCGCTTGTTTATTAAGCTTTGTCATCATCATGTCATTTGTTCAATCAATGTTTTTGACAACAGAATCCAGAAAGTTCTAATTAGACTCTTCCTTCTTAAATTTCCAACCTTTAAACTTGGTGCGTTCTAAACAATAGTCCTGTTTCAGGTTCTTGTATTATTTAGAAACTTTTAAAGTAATATCAAAACTTCCCTTGTGAAAGTTTTATTAGTCCATTAATCATTATTCGAATGCAACATGCTTGCAAAAAAGGTCGTAACAATAGATAAGAAAATATTGGTTCTGAGCGTAGCTCGAAAGAAATAAGTTATCAAAAATAGCAAAGAAGGATAACAAAGAAATTGATTGGGAATGTGTATCTTTGAAAAGAATGAAGTATTCCAAGAACAGCAAATTCAATAGTATGAAAATTGGGTGTCCCAGATATCGCAGCTTGAAATTCTCTGTACAAACTTTTTGAAGACCCTTCTGAGTTTGACATGTGTTTGAGAGATCTACAGTACTCTGTGGATGCCTCAAGATGTTGCCTACTCTTTCCTATTGATTCAAGTATAACTAGATCACCACATGCCCCAATCTGATCAAGATTCGCATTGCTCTGATCACCTCATGCCCCATTTTGATCAATATTCGAGCCGCCCTTTTCGGGTTTTCAACTCAAATCCCTTTTGGTCTCAAGGCGTCCTTTGCGGATTTTCACCTTGGCCTCTCCATTTTTCTTTTCTTTTCTTTTTATCACTTTTATTTTTTATTTCGATTTTGACCCTTCATTTTTTTTTTGAATCTGAACTCATAAGATTAGGAATATCCTTGTTATCCCTTCTAATTGACATTTTTCCAGATAAGTCCTTCAACATAAGGTCCTTCCCAACTTGGAATAAAGTTCTTTTTGTGTGGGAAGGATCTTTTTCAATACCAGGTCTCTCTTAAGGAAATCTCTAGGGCGGACTCTTTTTTGTGAGCTCGCATCATTTTCTTTTGGCGCATTTGACCATGATGAATAACTTTGAACATTCCTCTTCAATCAGAATTAAACCAAAAACTCAGAGAGCAAGAATCTTGTCTTCAATAGGCAATACCGCAATGGGCCCAGGAGAAAGGCATTGCCCCGGCGGAGTTTTTTTTTGAGATATGGAATTAATCACAAACAGAGTGCAAACCTTTGATATTGTGCTGTTGTTCAAATTTAGTACATTGTCAGATATGATCTTTTTGGGGTTCCATACTGATATAGGATTCTTCGAGAATTTGCTGACTGTCGACTTCATGACATTGGCTTATGAAGTAGCTTCCCCTCATTTAGTAAAGTTATTGACGATCACAAAGATGAATCGATAACTGTCAAACTCTTTTGGCGAGATCGACCAAATGACCTTCATGCCCCACATAAGGAGAAGTCATGTATCCCAATGATTCTTTGTAGGGTAAGATCCATTTCTCGACTTGTTCTACCATCCTTAACAAATCTAGAAATAGGCTACGATCTATGTCATCTTCAAAGCCATGAGATCCCTCTAAACACATGTCTCGCTCAGAAGGAGATTCTGAGTCAATAGCAGCGTCACTCATGTCATTGATATCTAGAGACCCATAGTAAGCGCAAAAGAATATATAAAAGAATATATAAAAGAATGTGTGAATTTACGAATAATTATTTGTACAATGTAATTATGAATGAAAAAATGATGTGGAAGAAAATCCAAAAGAAGGACATAATAATTACTCGCAAAGAATGAAAGAATGTTGGCTCAAAAATAAATACAAATATGTATTTTATTAGAATAATGATGTTCAGACATGAGCCTATTTCACAAAGGAATTCCTATCATTTTTAGGCTAAAAATAACAAGAATGTTCTGAACATTACTCTAAATAAGCTCTAAATGCTACAGGAATTTCTTTCGCAGTTCAATTGCTTAGAACACTCCAGATTTATAAGGGTGGATATCTAACAAGGTCCCTTTTCATTTGTGTCCTCATATATGTCATTGATGTGAACGTTTCTTTTAAATCCTTCACAGAACTTCATTTTTTATTATCCATCATATTTTGTTGGACCTTAGCTAACGCTCTTGGAGCAGTAGCTGGTCCTATCTCTCTCTTTGGAGTTGTTCAGGTCTTTCCAATCATTGGTCCATTACTTAGTTTTTTATCGAGTACCATAGTGGTGTTTGGTAGGTTGGTTGGTTTCCAAGTTAACTGAGGAATGATTTTAATCAATTAGGCTCTTTTAGTAGACTTTAATGTTTATGATGTCATGCAATACGAATGCATGGAATGAATGCATAAAGAGATGTTGATTCTGATTCAATTCCATTTAGAAAACTTTACTAGAAAACAAATCTCTTTACATAAAATGGATATTTATACGGCCGTGCCCTTATAGGCAAAGATATTCAATCCTCTTCTTCATTCAAGCGTTAAGATAAATCTCACGAACTCTTCAAAAAACGTCTCTTCTATCTCCTTTTTGCTCGATCCGGGCCGTAACTTGTTGCTCACTCATCCTCGTGATGCTCGTTGGCTTCTCTTTAAGAAGGTTCAGTAGCTCTCAAATAATTTTTGTCATCTTGAATCCTTGGGCAACGGAGCCATAGTCGTGTAGTCCTCCATTAAATTATCATCCTTCTCTTATCACGTTTTCTTGGGTCATATTCGGACAACCATATTGTCATCCACTTTATCAAGAAACCCATTTCCTTATGACAAGCTCTCTATTTAGATATTGAACATGAATCAACACCTCCTTTTTTATGATGAAATGAAATGTCATGTCATGCAATCAAAATAAAACACAAAAGGTCAGTAACATATATAAACATAGAAAATAATCAAGAAATAGTAAAACATCTATTTAGATATCTATTAGGGTTTAGTGCGGTTCTACCTAAAGTAAACTCCTAAGGCTCATTATATGTGGTTTGGTTCTAAAGTAAAGGTACCTGAACCAGCAGATTCCTCAATCCTCACCCATTATAGGCTCATATGGACCGAGTTCAGTTCAGGGGAATACATTTCACTATGGCTGCACGGAGATGAAAATCTCACGAAAACATAGGTACGGATGTATCCCGGAAGCGGTCCACTACCCTACACAGAGGTGAAAACCTCACGAAGGCATAGCTTCTCACTCCACTTAAAAGGGTAAAATTGTACAACTCATGAAATGTATAATGCAAACAATATTTAAACAAGAAGATAATGAATGCAAAAGGATTTCATGAGTTTTTTTTTAAAAAATATTTTCTCGACCATAAGACAAAAATTAATCAACTTTATGGCTCGACTCTCTTATTTTAGAAAAGTCCCCAGTGGAGTTGCCAAGCTGTTGAAACCATTTTTTTGAAAAAACAAAAATTTTAGGTTGTCGACTTTAAAAAATGAAAATTGGGAGTCGCCAAGCTGTCAAAACCATTTTTTTGAAAAAACAAAAATTTTAGGTTGTCGACTTTAAAAAATGAAAATTGGGAGTCGCCACCAATCTTTTATTAAGGTGTGATTGGGTCACCTAAAAACAACTTTGATCTACAAAATTTAGAAAAATGGGTCCGGGAGTCGGTTACGTTTGAGGAAGGATTAGCACCCTCATAACGCCCAAAAATTGGTACCTAATTAATTGATTAATGTCTTAATGTCGAAAATTTAAAAAACGTAATCCTTAGCAAAACTTAAAAACATTACGTATTAAGACCATTATCATTTCAGAGAAAGAAAATACCACACCCAATACGTTAGGGCACGACATTCTAATTTTCCCCATAAATGAATTAGGACAAAATACTAGTGCAATAAAAAAATGTAAAAGAATATCCATTTATTCAAGATTTAAGAAATCGTGGCCCAATACGTTAGGGCACAATTCCTTTAAAATCTCAAACTCGGAATATTTCCTTTATTATTTTTTAGAAAAAATCTTCATTTCGAGAAATCAATGCATCACATCCAATACGTTAGGACACAACGTGTTGAATTCCCAATAATGAGTTCTTATTTTTTGATTAAAGAGAAATGCTCGATTGTTAGATTTAACGAAGAAAATCGAAACCCAATACGTTAGAGCTCAATTTCCTTGAAAATCCTAAATACGAGCATTATCTCAATTTTGAAAAGTTTCTATTTTTAAATTTGAGTAACAGATGATGTAACGTTATATTATATGTGCAAATATCGTGATAACAAATCAACAATAGCATAGAAATGATATAAATAAATGAATATAAATAATGACGTGCGAAATATCAAATAAATAGGCAAGATAATAATAAAAATATGCAAACATAAATTAATAAGCGAATGATAAAAAAATATACTTGTACACATAAAAAAAATACATAAGTTTTAAACAATTAATATAATATTAAAATTAATTAAATAAATTAAACATGTGTATATAAAATATAAGTACGCGAAAATTTTAGTATTAAAAAACATAAATACATGCTTAAAAATATACATTATCAAAAATATTGATTTTTAAAGAAAATATGAAAATGGACTAAATTGGATTGCCAGTAAAGATCCGGGCTAAATTCGCAAATAAATAAAGTCTAGAGGACTTAATTGAACGCTCGAATTACATAGAGGGGCTAGAAGGGAATTTTTCCCTTCTCCTCTAAAACGGCATCGTTCAAAAGGATTAAATTGGAATTTAAAATAAATAAAAGGGTAAATTAAAAAATAAAAAAAAAACTTAATTACAAAAACATTAAAAGGCGGAGGGGCTAAATAAAATAAATAAATAAAATTCGCAGTGGTATCACCTTCTCCCTTTTTTAAAATCGTAAATAAGTAAAAAATAATAATCGAAAGAAAAAAAAGTAAGCCACCTTTAAAAAACTGCCAATCATTCTCTTTTTTATTCATCCTCCCTTTTTTTTTCACAATGAAGGGAGAGGCCTCTATTTATAGTTAAGCCTCCCCAAATCCAACGGTACAGATCAATTACATCAACAGCTGAGATTAAAGGGTATCTACAAATTAAATCTCTAAGATTACAAAATCATATCTAAGATTATATATCATATCTAAGATTGCATATCATATCTAAGATTGCATATATCATATCTAAGATTGCATATCATATCTAGGATTGCATATCATATCTAAGACTGCATATCCTCAAAAATTATGTTTCCATATGTGAGCCCGGGCTAAAATTGGGTATTACAATATACGTATTAATCACTATGAGTAATGTTGTGACAATTACATAATAATCCAAGAAACATACTCATAGCGGGTTAATCCAATATGTTGTTCTCTAACACACATATTCATGCATTGATTTTGACACTCCATATCAATGACAACTCTTTATCATCAATCAACTACATGTTAGTCTTAATGCATTATTGTTGTCCTAGTCAACAATAATATTTGACTAAGGATCTTTTAAGAATAATCATATTATTCTCAGGACATTATTATAAAACAGTTATTTATACACACAGAAAAGAAACTGAAATAATAATGGCAACACCTTATAGTAATAAACATGGTAAATCAAGTATGTTATTACAACCATCTCATGATTGATGTTTGGGCATACTCTTACACTTGCCACCTCCCTCCTCTAATTTTTGTCCAACCCCGCACCTAGTGTTGCCCTCCACAACCCTCGCATCCACTATGCAACACCACCTATTTTTTTCTCTTCTTATTTAAGTGAGTGATTGAAACCCATATAATCTTTTCTTTTTCCTTTGATGAACGACTGACTTTGTCCTCATCAAATTTTTGCCTCCGTTGTCAGACCATCACCCTTGCTACCAAATTGTCACTTCCGTCGCCGCCATCGCCAACATAGCACCACCCTAGATGGTTGTGTTTCTTTCTTTTTTCTTCATCATTTTTCAAAAAACATCATTTCTTTTAGTAAATAAAATTCTACACTATTTATTTCACATAGTTTCATAAATTCTAATTCTTTATTTTGTAAACTTACTCTTAATCAACCCCTTCTTTATATCATTCAATTTTCTCGGATCAAAATCAGGAAGATCCACCGATCTCTCCTTTTAGACCGATATAAAGTAAGTACAAGGGTTGAATGAGAACCACTCCTCCCTCACTGTTTCTCTCTTGATGGAATATTCATAAGAGTTATGGTGAATTTTCCCTCATTTATTAACTTTTAGTTATGATGTCTTTTCGAAGGGTCAATCGGTACCAACCCGAGAGATCATTAACGTTGGGATAAAAATCACTAATTTGACTAATTATTTTTAGGGTAATGTAATTGTTAGATCCAAGTGTGGACATACTCAGAGAGTGGTTGCACATCGGGTGTGTGAGAAGGTGTGGATTTAACATTAAAAATAAATAAATCTATATTTTAAATTGATTAAAATCATTATTTAAATAGTATTTGATAAGGATACTTTAAGTATCCATTAAGAGAGATAAAACCCATCGATACGGACTACATCAAGTAAGTGATTCCGAATCGTATATGTTGTGAAAAGCATAATATATGATCTTGATGATTATTTTTTATATGAAATGTATGAAATCTCATTCTCATGTTATGTGATCTTATGGCATGTATGATTTTCGCATGATTTATAAAATGTGGAATATTGATATAAATGTATATATGTGATTTGCATGTTAAGCATGCTTATATGATTCTAAGTGAAAAGTGATAAAATGAGCATGTCTCACATGCCAAAGTGAAAAGTGATTTTTGAGTG
The DNA here is from genome assembly GCF_007990345.1 of Gossypium hirsutum. Classification (NCBI taxonomy): domain Eukaryota; kingdom Viridiplantae; phylum Streptophyta; class Magnoliopsida; order Malvales; family Malvaceae; genus Gossypium; species Gossypium hirsutum. Next base: position 29,143,609 of record NC_053446.1, read on the forward strand.
AAAAAGTAATTTTGTGGTCATATCACATGCATGGGGTGGGACATGTGAAAGGTGGAAGAATGTGGCAGTTTATCTGTAGAAGTGGTGGCTTGTCCACAAATTTGATTATGTGGCAGTTTATCTACTTTACCATGACACTGTTCACAACTTGGCGTGTTATTGGATGGATGAGTTCTGGGGAACTCAATTGTGGTGTGTAGCGGAGATGGGTGGACCATTTTCATAAAATCTGCAACGTTTTAGAAAAAGTGCATTAACATGATCATGCATAGTATAAATGTGAAATATTCAGTTATATGAAATTGCTATGGTTATTATGATTGTATAATGTATATGTTCATATGTATGTGATTGTGTTTATGTTAATTTCACACTGGTCTTAAAAAGCTGACCTTATTAGTGTTATAATCTTTCAGGTAACACATAGACATAAGACTCGGATTCAACATTTTGTGGAGCCTCTCGGGTATTTTTACCTTATGAACATTTTTATGAATTTTAAAAATTGTTCGGATTTTGGTTTGCGAACTTTTGACTTTGGACACTACTTTTATTTTGGGTTGTGGTTTGTTTTTACAACTTTAGAACTATCATACATGCATGTAAATTTATGAGTTTAATTATTTTTGAATTATGAAATTTATCTAAACTAATTATGATTTTACTTGGTTTTTAAACAAAATAATAACTCTTAAAATTTCTAAATAGTTTTATTGAAATCCGCTACGAAGTTCTTCCAAAAATCATTTTTATAATTATAATGAAAAATTCTTTAACTTAAAAAACTTAAAATGATATTTCGATAAATGTCGCCTTTTTCAAATAAAATATATTATTAAGTATTTTTTTAAAGAAATAAAATTATTCGATCTATAAATTTTTAGGTTTTCACAAGAAATTCAAACCTAGTGATTTTCAATAAACAAATAAAATCTAGCGTCATTTTATGTAATTTTCAAGATTTAGCTATAATGTCTTGGCCGAGTTTAGAGCGTTACAAGATGGTTTAATAAGATTGGCCACTGGTAGGGCAAGTTACTTGCTAACCAAATTGGAGTGAGTGTTGGGTTTCCGGTAGGGCATGTTAGTTGCTAACTAGCCTAGCGATATAGGTGCTGCCATCGGTAGGACATGTTAATTGTTAACCATGGAAAAAAGCCCTGAGCTCATGGAAACATGCATGTGCTCAAAACAATAATGATTGCGATATCTATTTTGAAATGTGAAAATAGGATCTAAGGTTAGCACAAGGAAAGGCGAGAAAAACAGTAAGAAAATATGATTTTGGATGTGTTCATGTTATGTATATTTTCATATAGGAAAGAGACGTTGATAATATTGCATGTTAAGTGGTAAATCTTCATCCTTTGGTTGTGTTGTGTACGTAGTGTATCCATTAAGTTGTCGTGCTTGGTGTACAATATTTGCCCTAGTAAAAGTGAGTTTGGTATGCGTCTAAATGTTAGTCTAATGGTATGTCTAAGATGATAAAGGTAAATGTTGGTAGAGATCATGTTCCTAAAATGAAGTACCCATTATGTCAAAGAAACTATTCTCTAGAAAGTGGGGGCAAAGAATATTCGCCCGCAAAGGATAGGCATCCCCCATCGATCCATGTTTGAGGGTATACACCCAATTGTCTCTACATTTAGAATGTTGACTTAGAAGTATATGTGTATATATATGTTGTATCATCCTTTCTCTTATAATTTTCCTGGAAAGGGTTGAGCAAAGCTATTTCTGGAGCTCACTAAGTTATTTCGAACTTACTCTTTTCTTTCCCTTTTCTAGGTGGTACTTCGTCATAAGGGCTTGTTGAGGGGACTTAACCAGAAAGAGCGATCTGGTTGTGAGCTTCACTTATGTTTGTTTTGTAACATGCATATGTTTAATATGGGGGTGGCATGTAGCTTTATCCTGTAATGAAGATTTGTAATAATTTACTTCTTTTGATAAATCACTATTTCAAGAGAATATTACTTTTGAAGAGTCGATTAAGCTTTTATGAATTGGGTTTATAAGGTTATCCTTTAATTGTGTACGCTAGATTGATTTAAATAATGTTTTACTGACAACAATGTATTTAATGTTTTTATGAAAAAAGGAACTTACCTTGCATTTTATATAAGCTTGTCGACTTTGTAAGGTCTCCTCCGAAAGATTTGTTTTAGATTATGTTTTGTATTATATGGCGTAAACCTGTTCTGAATGTTTCTCTTAAAATTTTGGGTTATTGCCCTAGTTAAATAATTATGTGCCAAAAGCTTAATAAGATTTCATTCTAAGTTTAAGTTTACTTTTATACGTAATGCGTCAGTGTGATGTTAAGGAATTGAGGTGTTATAAGTTTGGTATCAAAGCCTAGGTTGAGTCGATTCTTGAAAAATCGAAAGTTGAGTTACACCCCAATATGCATGTTATATGTTTTTGGCTATTCCTTTATAGTTTTGCTAAACTGTATTTTTGTGTAGTTTAAAATATCTTCGAATTTACATGATGCAATTGGCAAAGGAATGAAAACAAATAATCCTCAACCTCATGGTCCGAAACCTTTGGCTGACCTAAGAGCAACTGGGAATGCTGCGAAAGATACTTTTGTTAAGATGATGAAGCGATGGTTTGACCAATTTACAGAAACTACTCATGTGCCTCCACATCAACCTCAGTCTCAATCAAAAGCTACTCCACAAAGAACAAATATTCCAACTGTACTAGCTATGAACTAGCTTTGAGGAGATCTCATGAAAGAGATATGTAGACGAGGTGCTAAGGAATTTCTAGAGATAGAAAAAATGACCTTGCAGTAGCAGAACAGTCGTTATGTCGCTTAGTAAGGGTGATTACACAACTGAAATGTACCCAACATATAGTTTGTTATGCATTATTTCTTTGTTGAAAGGAGAGGCATATTAATGGTGGGAAACGTTGGTAAGTGTGACCCTGAAAGAACAAATAGATTGAGATTTCTTTTTAAAGAAATTTAGAGAGCAATATGTAAATTTGATATTTGTGGAGTAGATGAAGAAAGAACTTTTATATCTTAGACAAGGACAGATGTTAATAATGGAATACGAACAAGAATTTTTCAAACTTAGTTGATATGTAATGGATATGTTTTAGACTGAAAAATTTTTGTGATAAGTTTGAGTAGGGCTTAAGAGATGAAATTTGTGCTTTGGTGGCAACTTCAGAAGTTTAGAGTTTAGCAGCCATGATAGCCAAGGCTCATAAGATGGAAATGATTGTTCAAGATAGAAGTAGAGGGTAGGGGAGAGAGAGAGAGAGAAATAAGCATGTGAATGCTAAACCAGTCCCTATCACAAGTTTTAAGAAGCCTAAAGATGTGAGAAATTTCTCCTACAAGCCAACAAGAGAGTCTTAGATAATGGGAAGTCACCATGATAGTAATAAGCATTGGATTATATATATGGCATGTTTTGGTGGATCGAAGAAGATAAAGATTCCAGTCTATAATACCTGTCGACAGAACCATGGGGGAGTTTGTTGGAATATGATGAAAGTCTGTTACAAATGCAGGTCACTTGACCATTTGGTTTGTGATTGTCTAGCAAAGACTAGAGGCGAATCTGAACGACGAGTTCAAGAAATTAACATGAATTAATGTGATATGAGAGCAAAAACTGCTATGAGATTGAAATTTTCCCTGGGAACTCTGAGTAGAGATTCTGCTAAGACCAACTCGAGATTATCTGTCAATGTTTGTGAATGGAGAACTCAAGATGGTGTTTACTTGATGCTAAGACTTTCATGGAGGAAATTCCTTTTTAGGGTGGGAGAGTTGTAACACCCCATCTAGCATAGTTCCTGTGGGTAGCTTGTGTGGGCGGATTGTTGGCTAAGTATTAGCTAGGAAGGCTGATTTACGCCCTATCTACTAGTCTTGTGTTAGTGTTGGTCATCGCACCATGTTGGCGGATTGTTTAGCTAATCAAGTAACTCTGTTATGACTCAGTTGAAGTTCATCGTTTGGCAGAGTATAGGTAACTAACCTATATATCTTGGTGTGGTCGATGAGGAGAACCCCCCAATCAACAGATTCTCATGGTGCCGTCCAAACCCAGCAGGGATGGTCCAACTTGAATTCTGAACTTCATGTTAGCCACCAAACTGACTCTCCAATCAATAGTCACCAAACACACCAATTATCACATATTAAATGGACATACTTCACAATTAATTAATCACTATATAAATATCCTAAAATCATACTTCTCTAATTAAAATTATCACATATTAAATGGACATCCTTCAAATGTGCAATACTTTCACAGACATACTTCGCATGCATTAATTGAGTTTGCTCGACTCTTCATAAAGTCAACCCACACATAAGGCAACAGACAAAGTGAAATACACACAACGTAAAATCAAGTCTCAATGCGTTATCGATTTCTCAAGTAGCCTCTTCAGTTTTGTGATTATGCAACAAAACCTTTAGTAAAGGTATGCTCTTATTACACAACACCTTTCCCTCACAAGCTAATATCAATTGGTTCATCCTTGTAGGTAACATCAGGTCAAACCTCAACCTCCTTGATTGAAACAATATGCGATGGGTCGAACCAATATTTTTGCAACATGGATACGTGAAGCACGTCATGAATACACTCAAGTTCAGTCACCAACCTGAGTTGATATGCGAGCATTTTGATTCTCTCAATAACTTGATAGGGTCCAATAAATCTTGGACTCAACTTTCCTTTACATCTGAATCTCAAAAATCTCTTCCAAGGTGAAACCTTAAGCAATACTCCATCCCCAACCTAAAACTCGATATCACGACGTTTCTGATCTGCATTAGACTTTTGCCTACCAGAAGAGGCTTTCAGTCTGTCGGAAATCAGTTTCCCCTTCTCCTCAGTCTCCTGAATCAAATCTAGACCCACAACTCATCTTTCATCCAATTCAGACAAATATAAAGGTGTCCTACATCTTCTACAATATAATGCGTCGAATTGCACCATCTAAATATTCGACTGATAACTGTTGTTGTAGGTGAACTCTGTTAAAGGCAGATATGGCTCCCAACTACTACTAAACTCGATGACACAACTGTGCAACATATCCTTGAGTACTTGAATTACTATTTCTAACTGATCATCCATCTGAGGATGACAAGTCGTACTAAAGTTAAGCTTTGAACCCAAAGCTTCATAATGACTCTTCCAAAATCTCGAGGTAAATCACAGATCCTTTTTTAGAAATAATCAAAATTGGAACAGCATGAAGTCTGATTATCTCAACTATGTACAGTTTGACTAACCTCTGCATCGAATAGTTAGTACGCGCAGCTAGAAAATACACACTATTTGAAAATTGATTGACAATCACTTAAACCAAATCTTTCTTTGTCGGGGTCAATGGAAATCCGAAGACAAAGTTCATATAATCCTCTCCCATTTCCTCTTTGAAATTCGAATCAGCTGTAATAAACCCTAAAAATGTTAATGCTCTTCTTCACCCTTTGACACACTAAACATCAACCCATGACATCAGTCACATCACGCTTCAATCCAGGCCAGTAACACATTTCTCTAAGATTGCGATACATATTTTTACTACAAGGATGCATAACATATAGGTTACATGCACCTCGGTAAGAATCGCATGCCTAATTTCCACAGCAACATGCAAACATAATCTCCCTCGAAAACTTAGAATACCATCCGCATTCAACTTTAAGTCTCCTCTATTACCTTCCTCAGCCTGATAGATTTTCTTTACTCAGACTCATCAATCAACTGTCTTTCTTTAATCTGTTGTGACAAAGTCGGCTTCTCTTGAAGTTCAACAACAAACCACCATTACCGGGTAAGCTCAATCACATAAACATGTCTACTAGTCAGTCATCGATTTCAAGCTAAATCTATCCGCAACAACATTCACTTTTTTCGTGGTGATATTCGACCACACAATCGTAATCCTTCAGCAACTCAATCCAATGCCTCTATCACAAATTCAAGTCTTTCTGGGTCAGGAGATACTTAAGACTCTAGTGATTAGTGTAGATGACACGCCTCTCACCATACAGATAATGACACCAAATCTTAAGCGCAAATACCACTGCAACCAACTCCAAATCATGGGTCAGGTAATTACGCTCATGTGGCTTTAACTATCTCCAGGCATAGGCTACCACCTTACCATCCTGCATTAGAATAGATCCGACTCCTGTATATGACGCATCACTATAAAAAACATATTTCTTATTGGACTCTAGCTAGATTAAAATCGACGCCTTAGTCAATGTTGCCTTAAGCATCTCGAAGCTTTTCTACTTCTCATCAGTCCACTCAAATACCACATTCTTGTGTATAGTTTCGTTAAGAGGAAAACATGATGGAGAACCCTTCAATAAACCTATAGTAATAACCATCTAAGTCACTCAAAATATATGAATGAGTAGATCCTAAATAAACCAATAAAAACAAAGAAATAGATGGCAACATGAAAGTACCTGCAATCTCGTCGGTTGATTCAAGGTCCTTAATATATGAATAAACATGTGTTGGAACTCTGGACTTAATTGGCGCAGCTATAGTATGAGAAAAAGTCCTATGACCCATCTATATTTGATTGCGTCTGGGCGTACCAACGTCCATAATAGAAATCCTACACAAAAGATGTGAAAAAGTGGTATCTGCTTAGTATACGGGTTAGGTTTTAATATAGTTGCAATGGAGTAGGTAACTACTCTAAGGATCATACCTAAGGGAGGCGAGCGCTAAAGTAGTTTTGATTTAAACATAAATAGATCTAATTAATACTTTAATCGAATTATAGTATGAAAGATTAAAAGAAGGGTTTTTAATAAACTATACTAATAATAAGCATAAGCATAAAAGAAAATTAAATATATGAAAAGCAAGAAATCAAATAAGCAAATATGTATCAAATCTGGGCATGGGTGATTAGCTTGCTTTGGTAATCTTAATCAAGTATCATCTGGGGTGTTCTTGTTCAATCAACTAGTCAATATACCCTAGAAGGATCTTCTGATACATCCACTGAAATATTGAGTCAAGAAGAACTGCTTATCTCTCGACCTCATATTCTAGACCGATTCAGGGTTAAAGTGTTAATGGATAGGCCATATCAAATTTGGTTTAATTCCCAACTTGATGACTTCCTAGGGTTTAGATTCCTCCTTTCCTGAACAGTTGATCTGTTAAAAAATCCATACAAAAAAGTTAATTATTCATACCTCCACTCGCTAATACTCCACAAGAGGAGTAATTCCTCATGGATCTAATAAATAATAATGACTTGAATGGAAGAATAAACATAAAGAACAATTTCAAGCAAAGAGTTTAGAAGAATCCTGATTGTATTAAATTTAAGTGCAAAATCCTCACAAAGTTTGAGAATAAGTCTAGAATCTGATTTCTCCCTAAAAGTAAATAACAAGAACGAGAATAAAATCTAAAACCTAAGAAAAAGAAAAACTAAAACTAAAATTACATAGGAAGAAACTAGGCAATCGAAAAGGTGTCTATAGCATATGCTAGTTGAGGTTATTTATAGACTTAGAATGGTTGTCATCCTTAACCCCAGGTTAGCTGGCATTCCCAAGCCTAAAGATGGATTGTGCAGACCAAAATGCCCCTAACTTGTATTAATTTCTTGTACAGAGGTGAGGTCACGACACATCAGGTCCTAGGCAACATACTCATATTTTGGGTATCTTCAGGGGTATGTCGTAACATCCTCATGTTGTGTCACAACATTAAAGGCTGTCTTGGAATTCTTCAGTTCTACTCCTTATGTTATGATATCCAATACTCCATGTTGCAATGTAGTGACCAATATCGAGCTAGTATGCCTTCTAATGGTCTCCTACACACTCACAAAGTATATCAGCTCACCCATAGTCCTCATTCAGCTCCTAAGGTCAATAAAAGACTCGAATAACACAATTTATTGAATTTAAGTAAATGTAAGAAAACTTAACTAAATTCATACTAAAATGCTCTTATTCAAGCTCCTCAAATGCGAAAACTAGTTTAATCTGATGCACCGAATTATGATAGATCAAACTCCCCCACACTTAAGTCATTACTCGTCCTAAAGCAACAGAAACAAAAACAAAAAATGAATAAACAACCCTTGAGCAAGTATGGTACAAATGTTAGCTTTGGAGCACATGAATAGGCATTTTATATTCATACATAAATTAAGAGCTATGGGCGGTGCAAGAATGGCGAAAGAAAGAAAAAAAATTGAAAGAGAAGATGAGAGAAGGGGAGGGATGACTAGGGTGGGAAGAATGAGACTAAAGACTGATTATTTTGTCTAAAAATAATATTGTAACAACTCGTTTCAGTGAAATCAAAATAGTGGTTTGGGGTCAACAAATCTGATGTGAAAATATTTATTTCATTATTATTTTAGAGTCTATGGAATATTAGCAAGGTAGTATAAAAATTTTGTTAATAAATTTTATAGTTTGATTTGGTAAAAATGACTAATTTGCAAAAGGTACAAAATTTGAGTTCTACAAGGTACTTAAGGGCTATGATATTAAATAGTTAAGGGATTTATGTGGTAATTATACCATTGTTAGTATGAGTGGACAATTATGGATATTAAACACGTGATTTCAAAGGTTAATTAATAAGGTTCAACTTGTAATTCAATAAATAACTTAAAATAAAATATATTAAAAGATGTATCATTTTCAACCTTGAGTGATACCACCAAAATTGAAGAAAAAGGAAAGAACATTTTGGGCTTCGAAGCATTCGGTCATCTCTTCCTCTTGTATGTAAGCATTTTCCCTCCCATTTTTAATGATTTCTATGTTTTTGAAGTCGTTATAGCTTAATATAGCTAGCCCAGGGACTAATTTGCAAAATTATTAATAGGTTAGGGTTTTGCCATGAATGTATTCATGTGGTTTTTGATGTTTGATGGAAGAAAATAAATTCTTGTTGATAAATAAACAACTTTTGTATAGTGATATTTATTGAAATTGTCAATTAGGGATTTATTTGTAAAATGAATAAAATACATGGTGAACGGTGTGAAATAATGAATTGTATGATTTGATATGAACCTATATGAAATTCGACTAGCTAGGGTAGGGATGAAATTGCATTAATTTCAAATTATGAGCTTAAGGACTAAATTAAAATGAAAATAAAATAATACGGGGAAAAGTGTAATTTTACAAAAATATAAATTTGGATTGAATTGAATAGAATGGTTATTAAGTAGATTGAATTTATTTATTTAGATCAAGATAGACCTTGTACAACTTTAGATTGGGGTAAAGAAAAAGCTTCGGATTAGTCGACTCCATTTCTACGCCTTTATTGTCAAGGTAAGTTCGTGTAATTATGTAATGTCTTAATGCTATCTTTTGATGCTATATGTAAATTATGGATTGTTATGTAAATGGTTGATGCAAATCCAACGATGTTATGATGTCTATCGAGCCCCGTTTGAACCTTAGGAATTCATAGGATACAAATGACATGCCATTAGGGTTTACATGTTTCAAGTGCTGGTCTCGAATGACCTACTGATAGCTAAGGTCTGGCATGTATTGCGGATACTCCACAGCTCATGTAGCTTACATTCTGATCCACAACTCGTATGAGCAGGCCCATTTCACAACTCATGTGAGCATACCTATTTCACAACTCGTGTGAACAACTATGGATATGACAGGAAAGATTACGATTATATGATTAACACACTTCGTGTGAGCTATCCCACGTATCCGATGTCATTCGAACAGTTCAACGGGCATGAATTTGGAAGGATACGGTAAGTGTTCAATATGAACCAAGACATGTATGTATAAAACACATTGAAATGGTGAGCTACATGGGAAACATGTTATGTTATGATGAATGATAAATCCAATTGAATCATGCTCAAGTTTAATGGTTATTAATGTTAAATTCATATGAATTATGTTCAAGTATGCTAACATGTTAGTGTTGGTGCTTAGGCTTGTGCCAAGCTACAAGTTGGATTATGCCATGTTAAAATTTAATGTTATGAAATGCAATGGTAAGTTATGTTTTATGTTATACGAACTTACTAAGAATTATATGCTTACATATTCTCCTTTCCCATGTTTTATAGATAATCAGAAGCTTGTTCAGTTTGGAAGCTCGTCGGAGACCTATAACACTATCCAACAACTATATCGGTAGATTTTGATGTTTTGAGTCATGGTTATGATGGCATGTATAAGTGAATTATGTTTGATGATATAGTGTTATGTTTGATATGTAAATATGTGGTTACATGGTTGATGAGATTTTGGCATTTTGGTGCTTTGATGGCTAATGTTGAAATGGTTAAGTGATGATATGTTTTGAGTGACCAAATTGGTATGTTTAGATGTGTTTGGCATGTGGTTAATCGTGCTATGGCTTGGCATGAATATAGGTAGTTGTGTGTGGTTGATTTAAGCCAAATGTGTTTATGTTTTGGTTGATTTGATGTTTTGAGATTGAGGTGCCTTTTGGCATATTGGTTGTATGGATAGATGTCATATTGATCTAGCTTTATTATGCATGTTTTAGGTCTGTTTTGAAGCTTACTTGTATGTGTAAATGACTTGTAGGTGTGAGCATGGATTGGGTGAAAGAAATGGCTTGAAAATGGCCTAATTCTTGTCCACACGGCCTGAGACACGAGCTTGTGTCTTAGCCGTGTGTGCCACACGACCATGCGACACAGTCGTGTGACCCATGTAGGTTTCAAAGGGCTGTAAGTCGTGCAGTTACATGGCCTAGCACACGGCTTGGCACACGGCCGTGTGGCTTGGCCGTGTGACCTAAGTCAGAGAGTTACACGAGCACAAACATGGGCTGGGACACAGTTGTGTGTCCCTAATTCGAATGTCCACATGGCTCGTGTGACCCAGCAGTGTGAAAATTTCTGTCTTTTTCTATAAAGTTCTAAATGTTTCTAATTTAGTCCCGAATCATTTCTAATGAGTTTCTAAAGCCTCGAGGGATTGAAATAACATGTGTTTGAATGAGTTTAGATATGATTCATGAAATGTATCTGATTGAATGTTTTAAATTACATTATTACGGTAATAATCCGTAACCATATCTTGGTGACAATACAGGTTAGGGGTGTTACAAATATTTATACCTTGCTCTAAAAGGGTAGGGAAGGTACACACATAAAAAAAAGGGATTTTGCAAAATTTAATTATTTTGCAAGGGAAAAGATTCGAAGTTGAAACCTTTTAATTTCCATGCTTCCTTATTTTTCCTTTAACCACTAGGTTATTTCCTCATTCGTAAAATAATTTTGCAATATTTATTTTAAAATAAGGCATGTCATATACTAGGGTTTGTTGCAAAATTTGGAAAAGAAAAAAAATGGTGCGAGAGAATGGATTTGAAGTTGGGTTTCAAGGAACGTTTCACTAGCACTTATCCTACAAACCAAACCTTAATTATTTACTTAAAATGCACAAATAATCTAAAAAATTAGGGCATGACCACTCTCTCTCGATTCACAAACCTGATTCTACTAACCCTCAATTATTGGGATGTTGCAATTTCAAAAATAGTAAGCATCAAATAGTTTCAAGCACGAAAATAGTTTGGTACATCACATTGTCCCCTATTCTCCCCCTTAGTAACCCTTTCTCGCTAACCGCCTTATGTCTCTTTCTCTCACATTCCTTAGTTCTGTATATAGGAAGTCACCATCTAATATAACAATCATGGTTAGCTCACGAGTTTTTGTGCACTAATGAATTAGCTTTTCTACTTTTGCGCCTCTGTCACAATGTTTTCCTTTTCAATACATCTCGCTCACAAATGCTTTTACTTTTCAAGTACTTTTTCTACTCGTTTTGATTTCTTTCTTTGAATTTTCTATGACACCCCATACTTTAGGTAACATATTGTCCTCAAGGTGTAGCCCCTAAAAAGATAAGGAAAGAAGTTATCTGATTGACCATGATTGTTTTGTAGGCTATTGATGGGTGCTTCATCCATTGCTCGTTGAAAACTCTAATTCTTGTGCCTCCTCCGTATGGGGTTCCCACGTAGAAAATTAGAACAAGACACGAAACAACTCATAATCTACTATTAATCCTACTCCAAAAAAATAAAATTAAAATCATCCAAGAATTAATACAATCTTTAAAAACAAAACTTAAAAAGTTTAGTCATCCTCCTCAAAATTTATCTCATCATCTCCTTTCACTTCACTTTTACGCGCTTTTTCCTCTTGCTCAAGATGTGTTGACCCAAACATATCTAGCATATAATTAGGCACCCTAATATTTTTCTGTCATCTAAACTCTTGAAAAATTGGGCCCAATTATTGCATCAATGTATCATCCAATCCAGCTTTGGATGACTGCTCTCTCCAACTTCTTGTTGAGCGGTTGATTTTGCTTTCCTTTGAGATGAAGCCATGGTGGCTATCGCTTCTTGTTGGCATTTGTCCCTCTCTTTTATCTGTTGTGCCCAAATTTCAATGTATTGTGTAAATAGAGTGCCACTGATAATGCTTCATGAAGGGTTCATTGATTGTTCTGTGGATGCCATTGGAACGCCTTATTTTTTGCATAAAGCCATCACCAAGTGGGGGAAGAAAACTCCCACATTCTAGCCACTGACACATCTATTCATATTTTGGTAGATCCATTTCCCGATGCATATCTATTTTTTCTGCAAGATAACATAAAACAAAACCACTCGAAAAGTATTGACACTAGACACATTTAAAGGAGGAACAATTTGTAAGCATATAAATTGAATCCACATTTTAGCTTCAGGAAACATTATAGCTTGATGAAAGGAGGTTGGATTATTAGTACCTAGGTGATATTTCCATTCACCCCTTCCCTCTATTAAAAAGTTTATAATTTTATCCATATCTATGTCTCGAAAATACTCTAAGTTAGATTCATCAATAAAATCTTTTTCATAATATGGAGCATTATAAAAGTCACAAATAATTTAAAGGGTTATTCACACTTATTTCCCTCGCACAAGTACTGCCTCTTGTAACACGTAGGTTTATGCAAGTGTACACAGTCGTTATTAAGTAATAAGTAAGTATCAAGTTATCGTCTCCACAGGGATTGTATTTGTGCTAAGTCACTTAATTTGTAAAATTATATTAACAATTTGGTAAATAAAAACACAATATCGGATTCTTTCACTTTGAGTTGATAATACCCAAATCTTAAGTAAAATTTGGAAAAGATAGTTGCACCTCTGAATTGATTGAATAGGTCATCAATCCTTGGTAGGAGGGCACTTATTCTTGCTAGTTAATTTATTCATTTTCCTATAATTAATGCACAACCGTAAGGTTCCATCTTTCTTCTTCACAAATAAAACCGGTGCACCCCATGGCAAAACACTGGGTCTAATAAAACCCTTATCCAATAGTTATTGCAACTGCACCTTCAACTCCTTAAGCTCTTTCGGTGCCATGTGGTAGGGAACGATGGACACCGGTGTCATTCTCAGAAACAACTCAATTTCGAATTCCACTTCCCTCTTCGGAGGTAACCCTGGCAATTCATCGGGAAATACATCAGGAAATTCCCTCACTGTATGAATACCTTCAACTACAGGGTTAACGAAGCTTGAATCTCAGACATAAGCCAAAAATGCTTTGCACCCATTTCGAACCATCTTTTCTACTGCTAAAGCAGAGATTGTATTGGAAAGATAATTCTGACATTACCCTACCATAATGACTACTTTCTGAGACTCAGTCACCAAAGTCACCCTATTTAATGCATAATCTAATAGAACTTGATGCTCAACCAACCAGTCCATCCCCAAAATCAAATTGAATTCATTGAAAGGAAGTTTCATCAAATCAGCAAGGAATACCTCTCCTTGAACCTCTAAAAGACATATTTTATAAACTTTACTCATAAGTGTGGAGGATCCTAAAGGACTAACTACAATTACAGTGTTTTTGGTTTCCTCTCCTGTAATCCCCAATTTTACAGCCACATTACAAGCAACATATGAATGGGTAGATCCTATGTAAACCAAAGTAAAATAGGGCATCGAGTAAATAATGAAGGTACTTACTATGACATCAGGCGCATCTTTATCCTCTTGGCGCCTAGCCGCATAAACCATGGTAGGTTGTCTCGCCTCAACTCGGTTAGCACCTTGTGCTGGTGCTCTCTGACCCTTATTGCCATTCCTATTTCAGTTCTGATTACGACCCCTCTAAGCACCTTAATTAACTCTCTAATTTTGACCTCCAGCTGGGCCTTGATTCTGAGCTGGAGCTTGCAACTGATGACGAGGACAATCCTAAATCTTGTGCTTCATTGAACCATATACCAAACAAGCACCCGTCCTCCTCCAACACTAGCCCAAATGGCGCTTCTAACAATATTGGCAAACCTGAATCTGTCGTTCTCGAGGGTTTACTGCTTCCCTTTTCTGCGGTGGCCTATCCTCTTTGGCTCACTTAACAGGTTACGGATTTGGGCCAGTAGGGCCCGTTTCTCTTTTGGGTTGATCCCTCTTTTTCCCTCTCCTCTCAATCTCCACGCATTTAATGTCCTTAATAATTTTGGTCTTCTCGAACAAAGCCTCAATCACATGCTCTTGGTGTGGAGCTACCTAAACCTTGAGGTCATACCTTAAACCTTCCTAAAAACGAAAACTCTTTTTCTGCTCAGACGCCACCAAACTAGGTGCATAGCGACCCAATCTTAGAAATTCCGCCTCACACTCAGAAACTGTCTTGTCTCCCAGTTTAAGTTCAATAAATTCCATCAAATACGCTCTGGCAGCATTCCTCTAACCACTGATTGCCACCACCGATTTGCATCATCCTTTAACAGAGACACAAAACCCTTAAGTTTTTGCTCAGGAGTGCATTCCAAATCCTCTAAAATTCATTCAGTAGTTTCCATCTAGTACTCAGCCACAGTAGGAGTAGCTCCAACAATACCCCTAAACAATTCTGGCGCACTAGAGCGGAGCCTTTCAGCAATCGTCTTTTGACTAACACCTCCTATTGGAGCCCTAACAACCCTATTCAAAGCCCTTAATAAAGCCTGAGTTACTGGATCATTCTCAACATGGTCATCATTCATTTTCCCATTTTCCATATTCCCACCCTTAGTAGTGGGTTCACTGTTAACCTCATTCTGTTCATTACCGAATTCCGGCCCTTACGATATAGCTAACTCAATTGGAGCCCTTAAAGGTCACCCCCTACGACCCCTCCTACCATGAGTTATCATTCCACGTGCATTCATTTTGGTGTTTTATGGATCTGCAATTTTACAAGTAAGAGCTTTTAGTACCTTGTTTTAGTCTTTTAGGCCCTCACATTTTATAATTCTTTTATAAAATTTTTATGCAATAGTCTCTATAGTTTTAATAGATTTTCATTTCCTGTATAAGACATTTTCTGAATCCAATGTGGTTTTTTTCCCCAAAATTTTCCCTTTTCATGTACGCATACATGCGGACTAACTTAAGTAAATTTAAAATCTCAGGTTGAGGTTTGGAACCAAGGCTTTGATACCATTAAATGTAGCATCCCAAAACCTGGCCTATACATTATGGTCGAATTGGGAAGGCCACATTGGACACCTTAGTGTCAAATTTACCCTAATAATAGTTAAAACATTCAAGTACTTCTTTTTATAAAACCATGGTTTCTATTGTTAGATTTAGGAAACGTCCATTTACTTAGTCCAACCATGCTTAGGTCAAATTAGCAAATTAGGTGAGTTTGTGTAACACCTTACTGACGATGTTGCCTTTAAAAAAATCATTTTGTTATCTTATTAGCAGCAGAAATGTACCATTAGTAGTCAAATTAATAATTTAGTCATATATCATGCATAGTCCATTTCAACATATTTATAAAAACCATGTATATATACCAAATAAGTGTGTCATGAATGCATGAAAAACCCTAAAATCTCAAACAGTCCCAAACCACAGTTTAAAGAAACTTTACAATCCAAAACAAAATAATAATAATATAACCTAAAAATATAAGGTAAAATAATATGACGAAGTAAAGTCTAAAGTCCACTATACGTTCACATGCCAATTCCGATCCTAAGTTCGACGATTACTTGAGAAGTTAAGATAATGGGGTGAGCCTAACAAGCTTAGTGTGAGTCTAAACGAGTATTAAGCGTTCATACAGACAATTTCATATAGGTACCAATAGCATAATCAAACATTAACAGTAATAATTTTCAAATGCACATGTGAGATCCTACCCATACCATCCACTACACACCATGTGTTCCCAGAACCCGTCTGCCAAACTCTAACATATGTGAGCAATGCTCGAAGTGGTAAAACCACCAATAATCAATAATGCAGTGAAACTGCCAAATGAATAATGCGATATAATCGCCAATCCCCTCGGTACTCCAAATGCAGTGCACTGACTAAAAATATATGCGGACTTAATATGCCACCGGTATTCCACGAAACTCCTCTGTCAACCACAAAATCTTATCCCAATGCACATGCAATATGTCATACAAATCCATACATAATCACATTTCAATACTTTTCACATTTATTCGACATGCTCAACATGTCCTCAACAATCACATACTTTTAGAGAAAGGAAGCAGTGTTCTAATTTTCAATTTACCATTCAGATGGTATCTATCAATATCTTTCAATTCACATACTTTACAAATTTCATTGTGCACTAATAGCAAACTCACATGTATATATCATAGTAAATATTTCATTCATTTAAATCATGCATAAAACTAATATCTCAACATTTCATACCATTCAATCAAACATTCTCATGTCGCATAATATAACTATGCATAACAATCTCAATTACACATTCATACGGTCAAACTAGCAATTTTACCAACACACCAATCTTTTTAAGTCTCAAAACATACCTGGTTCGGCCACTCGCAAAACTAATATTTTGGCTACTATGTCAAACCAATCAGCAAGTTAATTATCAAATATAACATAACATTTATCATTATCAAAAAAAATTTACAAGTTTAGGACCCACACCTTATTTTTCGCTTTCTCGCAACACCCTAGTGAATCTTCCAATTTTCCTTAATAAACCTTTTTTACAATCCTAAACCAAAATTCAGTATAAATTAAATCAATACAACACTTAACCAACTACCAATTACCGACTTATGTGTTCAAACTAATTGTCGAATTAATAATTATTTTACGGTTTCAACTAGTTTGATTCCTTACCTTTTATCAATACAAACCGTACGTATGATCGTTTTTCAACTTTACGGTTGGTTCGAGGCATTTGGGTCAGCGCCTTATTCTATAATATACTGGAAAATTAGTAGCTAATAATTATTCAATTTTTTCATTTAATCAATCCATAACATTTACCCTACAACTATGTCGAAACAACAATTAATTTTACAATTAATCGAACTTATGCTTCTCGATTTGTGAGTTTTGAATGCCCAAATGATCAAGAACATTTTTCCCCTAATTGACATGGGTTTAATAGATGATTGAGAGGGTTCAAGAACTCAAATTAAGGCTTAAATTACTTGGGTAAGATTCAAGAAACACCCCCTATGCTACACATATGCGCACGCACCACCGCCCATGATGGCCGAAATTAGGGTTGAATTTAAAAATGATTTGAAACCTCATCAAAATATATAAAAATAATGTTAAAAAAATTTAAAATCCCCAAAATTCTAGATCTAGAAATTTAGGTTTTTAATGGACAAGATTAATTAAGAAATTGAAAAGAGAAGAGACGTTACACAAGCTAGTCAAAAGAAACGACAATGACACTTTCTAGGCGATTTTTGGGATCAATCCTGGAGTTCAAAATTTTAGATTTAGGGCTAATTTAATTGAGGTAAATTTTCAAAAATATAGAAAAGGAGATGGTCCACAATCTTGATGCATGAAGAAGAAGAAGAATATGGTAAAAATGGAAGGTGTAGGCAACAAAAATAATGGAGGAAAAAAGGGAAAAGAAAAACAACTAGAGATGAAGAGAGGGAGAGGGGGTTAGGGATGGCTAAGGTAGAATAAAATGGGTTAAAAGACTAATTATTTTTATAAAAATTGTATTTATACCTAGGTTTACTAAGCTTAGATGCTAACATATAAAAAAAATAAGAGAATTTGCAAAAAAAATAATTTATTTTGTAAAAGTTGAGACTTGAATTTGGGACCTCCAACAAACCTTCAAGCTTTCACATTTAATGACTAACCATTGGGTCAATTCCCTATTTTTGATATATTTCTAAATTTTGTGGAGCTTGCATAATCATACCAGAGCTTGCATAATATAGTTCGCATGTTATCATAGCTCGCATAGACAAGAACACTTACTCTAGGAACTTAGGATATGTGTTTAGACTACCTAAGCTCCCCTTATAATGTGAACTGGGGCTTAATTGTGTCACTCATGACCAATCACCACTACTATTTTACTACTTGCTACTGAACCTAGGTAAGCTTTTCCTTACCTCTGTCTTTGCTCGATGAGGCTCATTCTTGATTTTTCACTTCTCACGCATCAAACACAATACATATGTATTATTAATAGTAGTAACACAATAAAAAAACTCCTTGTAGCATCCCATTTTTTTCTTAAAATAATGTAGAATTATATTAAAGATGAGTAAATAGGCCAGTGATTGAAAGAAAAATGAGGAGACAGTGTAATTAGATCAATGTCTCGAGTTTAATTCCCTTCTCTTGCAAAATAGCTTAGTTTTGCTAAATTTTCTCCTTCCCCCCATTTTTGTGCCACCTATGCCTATTAACGTAGGTATAAATATCAGTTTTTCACCTAATTATCAGCCTTTAGTCTTTTATTTTCAACCATAGCCACCCCTTTCTTCTGTTTCTCCTTTATTCTTATTCAAAATTTCCCCCTTTTCCCTCCATTATGCGGCCCCAAAGCTCCTTTTCCTTGTCGTCCTTCCCTCTTTCATTAGTGCTAGTTTTAGATTTTTTTTCTTCCTCCCTTTTTGTTGTTAGTTCAATATTTTTCTAGCCTTGAAATAATCTCTTGATCCACTAAAAAATTAGCCTCCATTTTCACCCTAAAGATCTCCATTGCCACCCCTTTACCTTGTTAGAGTAAGTGCCTAATTCTCTCATTATTCTACATCATTTTCTTATCGTTTTGTTCTAAAAATCAAAACTATTTTTAAACAAATGATTTCTAGCCCTCAAACATCCCTTTTGAACCACCCAAAACTATCCCAAAAACTGTTGTCGAAAATAGTGGTTGTTATCTCTAAAGTTTTCATTTTTATGGACCGTTGGTATGAGATTTATTTAGTGAAATACATTGATGTTCTAGCCTTGATTTTTAATGCTTTCCAAGTCTAAAAATAATTCTTCATTAGTTCTAAACAAATCTCTTTTGTGTTTTTTAAAACAGTAGCCTTCGTAGTTAATTTGGGTGGTGTGTCGCTCCTAGTTCTACCATTGGGGGCTACCATTTTTTATTTTTATTTTCACCACTTATTTCCAGCAAGGTTTAGGTCTATTAAACCACTTCCTAATAATTCTTTAATCATTCATGATTTTGGAAAATTCGATCTTAATCATTTGACAACTCAGATCTAATGAATCGGGAAGCGTAAGTGCGGTTGTTAGCTGGTTAATGCGTAGTTTTGGCTTGGTTGTTAGAGAAATTTACTCTTTGCACCCTTGTTTCTCATTGAATTAGTGTAAGCGAACTAACTGATTTAGATTTTATAATTGAGATATGGTAACACCAATTTCATCAAACCCTTATAGGGTGATTAAGGCTGATTTAACAACATCTCAAATCGATAAATATTTAATTTCAATTTAGGTTCAATTTAAGTCTAAATGAGGAATCATGGGTTTCTGTAGTAGTGCTACGGTTGTGAGAAATTAAGGTTTGGGTTCTAACTTGTAAACATGAGTGTTTAAATTGGTTTTTAGTGGTTAAATTGATATTTAAGCTTGTTGGTAAAGCTTATTTAAATGGCTAAGTAAGTGATTTTAAGGTTGTCGAATCAGGTATGTTTTGAGCTTTAATTAAATGGCATGTTTGCAAAATTGGCATGGTTGACTGATAATTTGTATGAATGGTATTGGTATGAAATGACATGGATGATCTGATTATAAAATGAGTGTTGGTTGTATTCTTAGCATGTATTAATATGAAAATAATGACTGAATTCATGAAATATATGCTTGGGTGAAATTCTATGAAATGTAATGAATGCAAGGCTATTATACATGCACTAGAAAGATTACTTTTGAAATGATTATGAAGCTGAGGCATATTAGAAAGTCACTGTATTGTTGGTGAAATTGAATGCTTGATGAGTGTTACTACTGGATGTGTTTGTATAACATAACGCATGTGCAAGAGGTGGAATATTGTGGATGACGGAGGAGTTTCGTGGTGTAATGGTAGTAAATTAATTCTGCATATATGTTGTGAGTGCACTGCACCAGAAGTAATGAGAATGGTGATTATATCACATTTTCAATCCTAGTATAATTGTATTATGTATAATGGTGGTTTAACCATATCGAGCTTAGCTAGCAATATTTGGACATTGGCAGACAGGTTCTAGGAACACGCGGTGTGTAACAGATGGTTAGGTAGGATTCTTTATGCATTATGTTATGATCATGACATTTTTTAATGATAAAGTTGAATGTTGCATTATGTGTTGCATTAATATTAATGATTGCTATTTGTATGCTTAATTGGGTGGTCTTACTGTTTAGACTCACACTGAGCTACTAGCTCACCCCATAGTTTCATACATCTAAGGTAGTGCTCAAGACTAGGATTGGACTCGGCATGCGAACATACGAAAGACTTTAAACTAAATAATTATTTTGCATAAGTTTTATTTAAATTTATTTGGTTTCGGACTGTGGTTCCGATTTTACTTTTATAGAGGATTTACATGTATGAATACTAGTCATGTTAATCAATTTTTTGAGTGCAATTTGAAAGTGGATAATGCATCATATTTGACTTAATAATAAATTTGTCATAAATTGAGTTTTTCGCTACATTAAAAGATAATGAGGTTTTGTTGAGTGACATAACGAGCAAAGTGTTTACCAAACCACATTGCTGTTAGTAAATGACATAAGAATAATTGACATGATTAATCAATGTTTTCCCAAAATTACAAGTGTAAACCGTGATTTTTCTTAAAATAGAGAAATCAAGGTTTTCAAAAAACGGTAGGATAGTTTTTTGCACACGTGACTAATGTATCTTCACAATTTGACCATAAAGTCTAAGCTGGTTTTGGAAGGTTACATTTAGTGGTATCAGAGCCTAGGTTTAAAATCTCAGAATGAATTCTGATTCTTTTCAAAAATGAGTCTGCATGCATGCATACATGAAAAAGAGGAAATTCTAGGAAAAACAAACTATAACACTTTGAAAATATATATTTTTTATTAAGGAAACAAAAAAGTCCAGAAGTCCGATGCCAGGGCCATAAAATTAATGTTGAAGCTCTAGAAAAATACTAGAAACTATTGCATAAACCTTTAAGCAAAAGAACCTTCTTAAAGTGCAAGAAAAGATTAAATATAATACTAAAGATATTCTCACTTTTTAATTTAGATTCCAGAAAACATCAAAATGAATACTCACAGAATGCTAACTCGTGGTTGGAGGAGCCATAGAGGGCAACGTTCAGTGGCTTCGACTGATTCGTCAACATCTCAAGAGCACGCATAGAATAATTAACCAAATGAGACTGTTAGTGCACCCAACACTGAAGGTGGGAGTGTGGATAATCAGAACTATGATAATGAACATCGTGGGGATGATGTGGTAACACAAGCTTTGTTGAGGGCCTTAGAAAGTGTCGCTGGGGCCCAAATTGCTAAGACGCTCCACTCAAATTGGATGGAGCTGTTCAATGGTATTGTTGGAACTACCCCTACAGTGGTCAGATATTGGATGGAGACCATTGAGCGCATATTCGATGATCTAGACTATACACCTAAGTAGAAACTTAAGGGTGTTGTATCCTTGTTAAGGGACCAGGCAAACAGGTGGTGGCAATCAGTGGTTAAGGGTACGCTACCAGAGCGTATTGATTGGGCATATTTTTAGGATTCCTTATTTTGTATTAATAGATATAGGATATACCCACTCTTATATTGCATATGATCTAGTTGTAAAATTGGGAATTGGGGTAGAGAAAACCAATAACACTGTTACCATAGTCAACCCTCTAGGATAATATGTTCTTGTAAATAAAATATATAGGAAATGCCCTTTAGAGATTCAAAGGGAGGTTTTTTTTCTCGCCGACTTAACATAATTTCCTTTTAATGAATTTAACTTGATTTTGGGAGTGGATTGCTTGGTTGAGCATCAAATTGGGCTAGATTGTGCATTAAAGAGGGTAACTTTGGTGAGTGGTCTGGAAAGAAGTTGTTATGGTTGGGGAACATCGGAACTATTTGTCCAATGTGATCTCTGCTATGGTAGTGGAGAAAATGTTTTGGGAAGGGTGTGAGGTGTTTCTTCCTTATGTTCGAGATGCGAGTACAGTTGATCCTTTTATGGATAGTATTTGAAAAATAAGGGAATTTTCAAATGTCTTTCCCAAGGAACTACTAGAGTTACATCTATATTGGAAAGTGGAATTCAGTATTGAGTTGCTTATAGGAATGACACCAGAGCCTATTGTTCCTTACCGAATGGCACCCAAAGAGTTGAAACTATAGTTGCAAGAACTATTGGATAAGGGATTCATTAGACCTAGTGTTTCACCATGGAGCGCACCGGTATTGTTCGTAATGAAAAAGGATGGGAAACTCCGATTATGTATTAATTATGGACAGATGAGTAAGCTAACTGTAAAGAATAAGTATCCTCTACCAAGGATTGATGACCTATTCGATCAGTTCAAAGGTGCAACTATCTTTTCAAAATTTGATTTGAGATCCGGGCACTATAGACTCAAGGTGACAGGATTTGATGTACCCAAGTGAGCTTTTAGGACTCATTATGGACATTACGAGTTCATAGTCATGCCATTCGGATTAACTAATGCACTGGCTGTAGTTTTGGATCTTATGAACCATTTTTCTCAACCTTTCCTTGATCAATTCGTCGTTGTGTCCATTGACAACATCCTAGTATACTCAAAGATAGAATCTGAGCATGATGAACGTTTGAGAGTAGTCCTATAGATACTTTGTGAAAAACATCTTTTCAATAAACTCAATAAGTATGAGTTTTGATTGAAGAAGGCTATGTTTTTGGGTCACGTGGTATCAGCTGAGGGTATCCATGTGGATCCTAAAAAGATTGAATCTATCCTAGATTGGAAAGAACCAAAAAATATCTAAAAGATTTAGATTTTTCTAGGTCTTGTTGGGTATTACCGAAGGTTTGTTGAGAGGTTTTCATTAATAATAGCCCCATTGACTAAGTTATTAAGGAAGACTACTCCATATAAGTGGGAAGAAAGAATAATAGGACACCATTTTGAAATTAAAATTTGTGTTGACTGAAGCTCCCGCTCTAATTCAACCAGAATCTGGTAAAGATTATGTTATGTATAGCGATGCTTCGCATGTTCGACTTGGATGTGTTTTAATGCAGGGAGGTAAGGTAGTTGGCGACTGCCATTTTCGCTTTTAAAATCTGGAGACACCATTTATAAAGTGAGAAGTGTATTATTTGCACAGATCACAAAAATCTCAAATATCTCCTTACCAAAAAGAGCTTAACTTGAGGTAACGCAGGTGGATTGAATTGTTAAAAGATTACGATTGTACGATTGAGTATCACCCTGGGAAAGCTAATGTAGTGGCTAATGCCTTGAGTAGAAGGGTAATGTCTGACTTGAGGGCTATCTTTGCTTGTTTGAGTTTGTTTAATGATGGGGGCATTTTGGTTGTGTTGCAATAGCCTATTTGGGTTCAAGAAATCAAAGATAAAGAGATTCTGGATGAATGTTTAACACTTTAGTTTAAAAAGGTTGAGGATGGGTTGCTTGAGGACTTCGGGATCATTTCTAATGGTATTTTGTGTTTTAGAGGCAGATTTTGTGTACTGAATGATTAAGGTTTAAGGTAATCTATACTACAACAAACACATAGCAGCCCTAATGCTATGCATCCTAGTAGAAATAAGATGTATCCTAACTTAAGGGAAGTGTATAGGTGATCGGGTCTTAAATGAGAGGTAACTGAGGTCGTGTCGAAATGTTTGACTTGCCAACAAGTTAAGGCTGTGCATTAGTTTCCATCTAGGTTACTACAATCTATTTGTATTCCGTAGTGGAAGTGGGAGAGGGTGACTGTGGACATTGTTAAGAGGATGCCCTTAACACCTACTAAGAAATATGATCTCTTGGTCATAGTGCATAAATTGACTAAGACTGCCTATTTTCTTTTGGTTTATACGGATTACTCTGTACAGAAGCTGGCTAAGCTTTATATTTTTGAGATAGTAAAATTGGACGGAGTGCCAGTGTAAATTATTTCAAACCGGGATCCCTGTTTTATTTCTTGATTCGGGAAGAAATTGCACAAGGCTTTGCGTACGCGGTTAGACTTTTGTACGATTTTTCATCTACAGTCCGATGGTCCCTCAGAGAGGGCCATTATAATTTTAGGGGGTATGCTGAGAAGTTATGTGATTTATTTTCAAGATAGTTGGGAAGAGTATTTGTCGATGGTAGAGTTCGCCTATAATAACAACTTCCAGTCTAGTATCCAAATGACACCTTATGAGGCTCTTTATGGTCATAAGTTTCGTTCGCCTTTATGTTAGACTGAGTTGAGTGAGAAAAAGTTATTCAGTCCAGAATTGGCTTTGGAGACTAAGGATAAATTTTGATTAATTTAGGGATATTAAAGGTGAGTTTGGACAAATAAAATTCATATGCTGACTTAAAGTACAATTGAGTTTAATGCGAGAGATGTTATAGTATGCCCAAAGACCAATCATGAGATGATTGTAATTACATACTTGTTTTACCTTGTTTATTAATACAAGGCATTGCAAATATTATTTTAGTTTTTTTTCTATGTATATAAGTAAACTGAATTGTAGTAAATTCTTAAGAAAATATGATTATTCTTAAAAGATCCTTAGTCAAGTATTATTGTGGGCTTGTACAACAATAATGCATTGAGACTAATGTGTAGTTGATTGATGACAAAAAGTTATCATTGACATAGGGATGTCAAAATCAATACATTAGTATGTGTTAGAGAACACCATATTGGACTAACCTGCTATGAGTATGTTTCTTGGATTATTATGTAATAGTCACAATATTACTCATAGTGATAACTATGTAACGATTATAAGACTTGAGATCATCATTGTCCCAACATCGTGAGTCATGTATTTTGATATATTCAAACGTCTACCGTAATAGGTTGTATGATAAAGACTGATGTTGGATGTACCACAATCTATGTAGTGGGATATGGTTGATCAAGATAAGATTTATCCCTCCTACATAATGGGAGCAATATCTTAGGTCTCTTGATGGAGTGAGACTAAAAATGCATGGCCATGCTCGAATAAGTTGATATGAGATATCACACTTATTTGTTTATTGTAGTCTACTTAGAAAATTAAGAAATATGATATTGAACTATACAAGTTTGACTATTCCATGATTTGTGTCCATTCTAGATGTTAAGGATAAAAGGATATAATACATGAAAAGATTATCACGAAAATGCTATGTCAAATTATGACTTCTTGTAACTTAGGTAGCAATGATGCAATGCTAGATGTCACTCATTGCTTGTATTATTAGAAATGTTCTAGTATTACTATGAACATTACCAGAACATACAGGGTTACAACCTATGGTTAAAAAAAAATCAAAACACATTTTGTATTGTGTTTGGCTGTCACATGAATTAAATTAATTATTGAATTAATTTAATTTGACAATTAAATATCAAACGAATTAAATATACAAGCTTGTTGTACACAAATAGAGAACATAGTTAAAATTAATGTATAAATTTGATTCATATAAAATTTTAACATAATATAGTTTACAAAAATTATTATAATAAATTATTATTATGATTTCGGTCAAACATTGAAACATGGTAGTTGTAATTTGTTTTGGAAAGAATATAACATTTTTTAATAGTTTCATTATGTTATAATTCTTTCCAGAAAGAATATAACATGTTTAATACTTTCCATATGCTCTCTATAAGATTTGATTATGTTTTCAATATATGCATACTAAAATCTTGAATTAGGGTAAGTGTGTTTTAAAAGAAAACTTAACAGAAAGGGCCTAGCAGCCGTTTTGGGAGATTTTTCTCAAGTATAGTTCCAAGAGAGTTTTATAGTTCGTTTTAATATCGAGTGGACTACATAGAGGCTAATATTTTTTTGTTGTGGCTTGGAATCGATAGCAAATTAACAACATCCTCTCATTGTTTTTGTTAAGAAAGTATATCTTCAACCTTATCTTAAATCATTTCATTTTGTATACATGGATCCATGGCTATGGATCGTCGAAATTTTTTTCGCTGTGCCATGGGGCGTAGCGGCAGTCTCAACATGAGATTGGGTTTTTCTTAAGGTTTCTTTGTGGAAGAAATTTTTGAGATTCATTCGGAAGGGCAAGTTAAGCCCCAGGTTCATTGGACCTTACCAGGTGCTTAAGAGGGTATGTCTAGTGGCATATTAGCTTGAATAGCCTCCTGAGTTGGATCGCAATCACGATGTTTTCCATGTCTCGATGTTGAAACGGTATCAATTTGATCCTTCTCATGTTATCCTAGTTGAGGATGCCGTGGTTAGATCAGATCTAACATTTCAGGAAAAGGTTGTTCAAATTTTAGTTTGTGAGGTTAAAGTTATGAGAAGGAAGTAGATCCCTTTGGTCAAAGTTCTTTGGAGAAATCATGGTATTGAAAAGGCTACTTAGGAGCCAGGGGATTCGATTTTTATGGATTGGTAGTGTGAGATTTATTTAGTAAAATAAACTGCTATTCCTACATTGATTTTTACTATTTTTCAAGTCTAAAACTATTTCTTAAGTAGTCCTAAACAAATCTTTTTGGTGTTTTCTAAAACAATCCCCTTCGTTGTCAATTTTGGTTGTGTGCAACTCCTAGATCTACCATTGCGGGCTGCCAATTTTTATTATTTTTACCACTTATTTGCAAAAAAGTTTAGATCTATTAAGCCACTTCCTAATCAGCCTTTAATCATGTATGAATTTGGAAAATTCAATCTTAATCGTTTAGCAACTCAGATATGATGAATCGAGAAGCGTAAGAGCGATTGTTTGTGGGTTAATGCATAGTGTTCGCTTCGTTGTTAGGGAATGTGTTAGTTAATTGAATTAAGGTTATATATGGATGGTTAGCTACTAATTGTTTAGTATTTTACTTGTTAGGCGCTGACTTAAACACTCCAGACTAGTAGTGAGATGTTCACCCTTCGCACCCTCATTTCTCACAGAAACTATGCAAGCGAACTAACTGATTTAGATTTTATAATTGAGATATGGTAACCCTAATTTGATTGAACTTTTAGAGGGTGTTTAAAGGCTAATTTAATAGCATCTTAACATGATCAATATTTTATTTAATTTTAGGTTTAACTTAAGTCTAAATGAGGAATCGCGGGTTTCACAAGTAGTGCTACGGTTGTGCGAAATTAAGGTGTGGGTTCTAACATGTAAACTTGATTGTTTAAATTATATTTTTAATGGATAAATTGATATTTAAGCTTGCTGTTCAGGCTTCGTTAAATGTATAATTAAGTGATTTTAAGGTGGTCAAATCATGTACATTTCGAGCCTAATTAAATGGCATGTTTGGAGATTTGGCATGGTTGATTGATAATTTTTATGAGTGGTATTGGTAGGAAATTACATGGATGATTTGATTATGAAATGAATGTTGGTTGTATTCTTAGAATATATTAATATGAAAATAATGACTGAATGCATGACATGTATGGTTGGGTGAAATGCTATGAAAAGTACTGAATGAAAGGCTGTTATACATGTTTTGGAAAGATTACTTATGAAATGATTATGAAATTGAGCCAAGTTAGAAAGTCATCATATTGATGGTGAAATCAAATGCTTGATGAGTGTTACTACTTAATGAAATTGAATGATATAATGAGGGCATGTAAAGCATGCTACTTAAATTTAAATGTAATGGAAACATGTTCCTGGTTGTATATTTTATGATATAACGCATGTGCATGGGGTTGGATATTATGGATAACGGAGGAGTACTATGGAGTATTGGTGGAAGATTAGGTCTGCATATATGTTGTCAGTGCACTGTGCCGAGAGTAATGAGGAGAATGTCGATTCTATAACATTTTAAAACGCAGTATAAATGTATTACATATAATGGTGGTTTAACCACATCGAGCTTAGTTTGCAATGTTCTGAGTTTTGTAGATGGGTTTTGGGGAACTCGTGGTGTTTAGTGGGTGGTTGGGTAGGATTCTTTATGCAATGTGTTATTATCATGACATTTTTACTAATAAAGTTGAATATTGCATTATGTGTTGCATTAATAGTAATGGCTACTATATGTTTGTTTAATTGGGTGTTCTTAATGTTTAGACTCACACCTGGCGTGTAGTTAGGGACCCTTGTATTGCTCTACCTTGCAGATTCTTGAAATATTGGTCCGAACTCCTTCATCCACTACATCATCCAGTCCAGTTTAGATTGACTACTCTCACTAACTTCCTGTTGAGCTCGAGTCAACCCTTGTGACGAAGCTGGTGTAGTCGTCACTTCTTACTGTCATTTGTTCTATTCTTTGATTTGTTTGGCTTGTAGTTCTACGCACTATAGGAGCAAAGTATCACCAATAATGCTCCAAGATGGTTTCAGCAACTACTTAATGGATGGCATAGGAATGCCTACTCTTTTGCATAAGGCCACCACTAAGTGGGGAAAGAACACTCCTACTTTTTTGCCATTGACACACCTCTTCATATTTTGATAAATCCATTTCCCGATGCATATTTGTTTTCTCTGCAAAATAGCATAAAGTGGAACTACAAAGAATCATGGATGGATCAAATACCCTCTCTTGGATAAAGGTTTGTCCATGAAGTTCAAAAAAGTATTTTTCAATATTCGAGTTTAGAAAATTAAAGTGGTTTGGAACCATTGATGATTTTGGTTCATTAGTTCGTCTAACTTTTCTAGAATGCATGATATTTAGTTCTACTAACTAATGAACTATCAAGCAACTTAATTTTATAGAACAGTAAAAGTTAAGTTAGGAACCCTTAACCTTCTATAGATCATTAGATTCTTTGTTACATTTTGTTTGTACGTCATTCCTTGAGATGTTTCCGTGCTTTCCTACACCAAGTAAGATTGAAAGAAGAAAATTTTCCTAGCAAATCAAAAAGAAAAAAAGAAGAGTGAGTTTCAGGGTTTAAGGGGTTTGAGAGGCTTTAAGAAATTAAGGGGGCTAAGAGATGTGTTAAAGTAAGAGTAATATGCATTTAGCTTACAAAGTAGGTGTTTGGAAGGTTAAAAATCGGGTAAATAAGGGTTTAATCTATCGAGTTCTGTGAATGGGTCTGGTCAACCCTGCTAAAAATTACAACGATGTCGCGATACAAGGCTTCCGTGTCGCAACATCCCTAGTAGTTTACCAGTATCGCAACATTGGGGTTTGATGTCGCGACACACAAAGTTTGTGTCATGACATCGAAGTGATTTTCCTAGTCTCATCGGTTCTACCTTTAGTGTTGCGACACGAGACTACCATGTTGTAACACTGGCTCTGTTTTCACCCAAAATTCCAATTTCTAGAGCGTTATGGTTTTTATAAAACATCAAGTTAATAAAAATTAAAATATATACTAAAAATTTAGCTAATTATACAATAATTTACAAAACTTAAATAACAATTCAAATAAATTAAGTCTTATTGTTGGATTCGTCTAACAAGATCATTAATTCACAGATAGATGGTCTTTCAATTTTATCAATATAAGCCCATCGTCCCTCGTGCCATTCCACCTTTTGCCACTTATCCCTTTCCTTAAACCTGGTTTTTCGACTTGTATGCATTAAAGGAAGTATGTCCCTTAACTTGGGAGTGTTAGAAACAAATAATTCCTTGTACTGCTCTCCTAACTCCCTCATTCTTTCCTCGCTCGTTCGATGACCACATTTAAATATTTTAGTCTCACGATTGATTTTCATGGTTAATTCATTGTTTTCTAAATCAATGGTAGACCTATAGGTGGCTAAGAAAGGCCTACCTAATAAGATCGATATGTCAAGATCTTCTTCAAAATTTAGAACCTCAAAATCTGTTGGGATGATGAAGCTGTGCATTTTAACCAACACATCTTCCAGTACACCTTTCGGATGTACTAAAGGTCTGTCTGCCAACTGTAGTGTTATATGGGTATTTTTGAGGTCCCTAACTCGAATTTTTAAAAAATTGTTATAGTCATTAAATTAATACTAGATTCTAAGTCACATAGAGCTCTATTAAAATGAATGCTCCCTATCTCCATACGAATACTTCCCAGGTCTTTCAATTTTTGGGAACCTATCTTAAGATAATAGCACTACAGGAAGCTCTTATACTAACTTGTTCACCTACCTTAATTTTCCTACGCCTAGACATAATTTCTTTTAAAAACTTGGTGTACTTAAGAACTTTTTCAATTAAATTGATTAGAGGTAGGTTAATGTTTAATGTTTTTAACAAGTTTAGAAAACTTACAAATTCTTAATCATCTCGCTTTTTTTTCTAATCTTGAAGAGAATGGGATTTTTTTCAACGGCAACATCTTTAGTTATTTCTTTTTCTGACTCAGTTGCCGGTGCAGTTTCCTCCTTTGACTCTGGTTCATCTTCGACCTCTAGGGGTTTCTTTTGAAGATCAAGATTCTCCATATTTACTTTCGGAGTAGGGTTTTTTGGGCTACTCAGGACTTTGTCCAATCGAAGCACTATTGGTTTCACGTGCTCCTTTCCTACCCTACGAGGATTATTTTTTGTATTGCTGGGAGTACCTGTGCCAATTTGTCTTTGGATGTCACCCAACATGGTAATTAATTGGCTCATTTGATCTCCAAGTTTAGTCAATTTTCTTGTTGAATTGGTGCACTCTGATTGCACCTGCTTTACATATGTTCTCATTGATTGCATCTCTCCCTCAATTATATTCAAACGTTGACCACATATAGTAATGTCACTTGGGTTGACCCTATCCTGAGGTTTCTACAAATAAGGAGGATGATAGTTAGTGTTTTTAGCTTGATTCGATCTATTACCTCTTCCTTGGTTTCATCTCTATCTCAGATTCGAGTGATCTCTCCAGCAGGGATTTAGGTATTTGAATAAGGGTTTCCACCCCTAATTTCGATATAATTCACACCCTCGGTAGGACTGTTGATGTAGTAGAAGAGTGGTTTGTTTCCTCCACACATAGACGGTGTATTATTAGTAGATTCGATATGGTTAAGTCTATCCACTAATTAGTACTGAAAAATGGTTCATCGTATGCTTCCTTTACTATAATAATTTAATCCAAACTCATTCATATATGTATATAAATATCTAAATTTAACCGTAAAATCATAAACATAATTATACTCACGTATGATCAAGTAGATCATTGAAAATTTAACATTTACTACTATCTCGTCTATACATTAGCCTTTAAGCACATAAATAATTTTGTAAATTCCATTGACCTTTAGTCTAATGAACTAATAACTTGAGTCGAATACTTGGGTAACTACACCACACCAGGGGCATAATATATGCATAACAGAGGTACCAAAGTGGAATCAGGAGCAGGAATGTGCGATCAGGGGCACCGAAGTGCAATCAGGGGCACAAATGTGCATTCAGGGGCACCAAAGTGCAAACAGGGGCACATATTTGCATTCAAGGGTACTGAAGTACAAACAGGGGCACAAATGTGCATTCAAGGGTATCGAAGTACAAACAGGTGCACTTTTTCATTTCCATATACATACTTAAATTCATCTCATTTGCATATAACTTTAATACAATCTAAAAAAAAACACTACTATTAATCTCTTCTCAATTTCATATATACATAAGTATTTGCACCACTCATCGTTATAGAAATAACCGAATTAATTTCACATATATATAAATCAATTAATTAGAGAACAATAATAATCACAAGTGAATTACATTAAAGAACAAATCACTATGAATTTACTAGCTAAATTGCATAAATGACTAATTACAAGGGCTATTTAGTAATTTTCTCTTCTCCACGATTTCCATCTTGTTTTTTTTATCTAAAATAATAATTTCATTCAATTCATTAATTTGAATAGTAAAACCAATTCATTTTATGCAATTTATTCATTTTTGATATTTTTACAAAATTACCCTCAACTTTTCATTTTTATTCAATATAGTCCCTTTGTCCTAATCATGCAAATAAACCAATTTTATTGAAAATTCATACTAGTCGAATATTAATAGCATCCATTACGGCCCACATTTGTAACAATTTCACACTAAGTCCTTGTATTTTACTATTTCAATAATTTAATCCCTAATCATTAAATTCATCAAAATCACTTAACAAAATACTTGAAAATAACAACCAATACCTCAAATTTATCATTTAACATCTAAAATCACAAAGATTCATCAATGACAAAATTCAAAATCTTACATCTTTATATTGGTTGTATTACTACTTTAGGACCTTATTTCATGCTTTTATATCCATTAGATACAAATAATGCTATAGCCATTAAATTTTACATCTTTACAATTTAATACTTTCCAATTAATTAATAACTTAAACATCAAAATTTCTTAACGAAACTTTAATACAACCTTAATTATTCATTTTCTAAAACCAATTGAGTTTAAGGTCTTACCACTTGAACTTAATTATTCATTCAAATAAAATAATTTTCCTATTCAAAACTTATTTTAATACAATAATTGACTCATAAATATTAAATAATAATATTTACAGGCTCACTTGTCAAATTTGTGGCCACGAAACCACTGTTTCTGACACCACTAAAAAATGGGATATTACAAGGATAAATAGTAGTAATAGAGTAAAGGAGATGGTGCACAATCTTGATGCAAAAAGAAGAAAAAGAGTAGAGGGAGAGGGTGAATGACTAGGGTAGGGAAAAATTGAATTAAAGGCTAAAAATACAATAAAATTTACTATTTATACTTAGGGTTCAAGGGTATGGATGGCACGCACATTAAAAAAAAGGATTTTGCAAATTTTAATCATTTCTCGAGGGAAATGATTCGAACTTGAGAACTCATTTAATTTACATACTTTCTCATATTTCTTTTAACTATTAAATTTTTCATCATTCTTGAAATATTTTTGCAATATTTATTTTAAAAACAAGGAATGTCACATACTAGGGTTTAAGGTAAAATTTACAAAATAAAAAAATGGTAAAAGAGAAGGGATTTGAACTTGGGTTTCAAGGAACATTTCACTAACACTTAACCAAGAAACCAATACCTCATTGATTTCCTAAAAATGCATAGATAATCTCAAAAATTAAGGCTGACCACTCTCTCTCAATTCACAAATCCAATTCTACTAACCCCCAATTTTTTGGATGTTACAATCATACTCTTAATGGTAGTACAACCTATCTTGTCCAAAAGTTTACCATAATTTGCAATGCAATAAAATTGAAATCCATTATTTCATTAAAGGTTTTTTAAGCCTTTTTTTATTGATTTCTTTTAGAAGTCTCTCCTTTTTTGAACATTCTATCCGTTATTCCAGGGTGAGCATTTAATTTTACCGAATAGCAGTATCAATTTTCGATACTTTTCAACATATAAATCACTTAAATTGCACCATAATATCATGTTTTTTTTAATTCTATGGCATATTTGATATAATATATATACGACCAATAACACAAGATCTATATTGCATTCAAGAAACATATTTACATACCTACTTCAAGACTAGATCATTTACTAACACGATAATCAATTGTTGAACGTCAAAATTGATCACCTAATTTTATTAGTTTCGACATTTAATTTCTTAAGTTTTCTTTTCCTATATATATGAATTCTATCCAAGAAGAACTTCATTCCAAACCATTTGAAAGGCTTATAAAGCATTCATTTTTAACCTTTTTTTGTTGGTTTCTTTTGTCTTTTGATCATTTTTGCAATGGTAAGCTCAAGCAAGAAAATTAGGGGAAAAAGAAAAATTGAGATTAAGAACATTGAAACTGAGGATGATATGCTTATCTCATTTTTTAAATGATGTACAAGAATTTATAAGAAAATCTCTGAGCTATCCATTTTATGTCGTGGCAAGATTCTTTTTATTATTTTCTCACGAATTGATAAGTCTTATTCGTTTGGTCATCCTTTTGTTGAATCTTTCGTTAAACAACATTTGAACCGAAACCAACCTCTTAATGAAACTACTTATGCTCCAGTTAAGGCTTATCGTAAGGTAAGAATCAACTTGCTTGTCCATGATTTCAATGAGGTCCATGACTAACTAGATGCATCAAAAGGAAAACAAAGGGAGATCACTTTGGCCCGACAATCACATAGAAGAGAAACTTACTATTGGTGGAAAACTCCTATTGATTAGCTTAACTCGAGGGAGCTTTACAAATGAGAAGAAAGTTTCACAGAGTATATCAACTTGCTCTTTGTCACGAGGGCCAAGAAGATTGAAGATATTTACTCAATGCATGCTCCAATGCAAGAGGATGTCCTTTTTTCCTTCTCTCTAAGATATGGCCCCAATTAGTAGTAGTTTTGTACCTCAAATTCCACGATGTTAAATGTTAATTTTGTTGTTTTATTTTTTTAATTTTGTTAGGCTTGTCAATCTTGGGAGTCCTCAAGGCATACATGAACCTGTTCATTTAGCCAACCAATATATGGTCTATGGTCTTTGTTGCAGCATTCTAGAACCTAGACTATTTAGGGTCTAGGACTATTTTGGTTCCAATTATCATGTTGTATCAACAATCTGCTTTCAATAAAATAGTGATTAATAAAATTGTTACATCTTGTTTTCCTAACATTTGAGCTCAAACTTGTGAATTAACATATATTATTGATGCACTCTTCAGTTTTAGAATACTGTTAAAAAGTTTTCATAAAACATAAAGAGAAGAATATATCACAGTTTAATATGCTATCTCTCTTCTTACAAGATTCCACATCAAGTTTTTTCACATAAAATATTCGAAACTAGTTAAACCTCCTCAACGTGAAGTTGTTTAATTTTAGGTGCTCAAATTTCATTCTAGAACTTGTTATTATTACAATTCGTAGTAAAACTAAGAGTTGAAATCTTAAAACTTAGAACGATATGCTTTTCTCATCTACTCTTTTTAATATAACTTTGATGCAGAAATTGCGATATTTCATGCATCATAAAATAAAAGTAGTAGAAAAGCAAAATCTGAGTCATTTCAGATGCTATTGACAACATCATCATACTCTCAATGGTAGTACAACCTAACCTATTCTAAAATTTAACATAATTTGCAATGCAAAAACTTTGATATCCATTATTTTCTTATAGGTTTTTGGAGCATTTTTTCTTGATTATTTGCATTTAATTTCTCGAGTCTTTTGTGGATATATATATGAATTCCATCCAAGAAGAACTTTATTCCAAACCATTTGAAAGGCTAGTAAAGCATTCCTTTTTAACTTTTATGCTGCTTTCTTGTCTTTTGATCTTTTTTGTAATGGCTAGCTGAGGCAAGAAAACTGGGGGAAGAAGAAAAATTGAGATTAAGATCATTGAAAATAAGGATGATGGGATCATCTCATTTTCAAAACGATATATAGGAATTTATAAGAAAATATCTAAGCTCTCCACTTTATGTGGTGGTGAGAATCTTTATATTATTTTCTCACTAACTGGTATGTCAGATTTATTTCGTCATATTTCTGTTGAATCTATCACTAAATGACTTTTGAACCCAAATCAACCTTTTAATGAAACCACTTATGCTCCTATAGAGGCTTACCGTAAAGTAGAAATCACCTTGCTTGTCCCAGATTTCAATGAGGTCCACAACTAACTATATACATGAAAAGAAACACAGGGAAATCTTGGACAAGCAAGTTCATTCTTACCTTTCGGTAAGCCTCAATAGGAGCATGAATGGTTTCATTAAGAAGTTAGTTTGGGTTCAAAAAATTTTTAGCGACATATTCATGAGAAGGATGACCTAATGAATAAGGCTTACCAGTTGGTGAGAAAATAATAAAAAGAATCTCACCACCACATAGAGTGGAGAACTCCGAAATTTTCTTATAAATTCCTAGACATCATTTTGAAAATGAGATGAGCCTATTATCCTCATTTTCAATGATCTAAATCTTAATTTTTCTTTTGCCCCCAGTTTTCATGCCTAAGCTTGCCAGTACAAAAAAGATCAAAAGACAAAACAAACAAGCAAAAAAGTTAAAAGGAAATGTCTTACTAGGCTTTCATATGGTTTGGAATGAAATTTTTCTTGGATGGAATTCATATATATAGGCAAAAAATAAGATATTAGATGCAAATAAATGAAGAAAAAGGGCTCCAAAAACATATAAGGAAATAATAGATATGAAATTTATTCCATTGCATATTACGGTAAATTTTAGAACAGGTTAGGCTGTACTACCATTGAGAGTATGATGATGCTGTCAATAGCATCTAAAATGACTTGGGTTTTGCTTCTCTCCTGGTTTTATTTTATGACGCATGAAATATCGCAATGTCTGCATCAAATTTATATAGAAAAGAATACACGAAGAAAATCAAACTGTTCTAAGTTTTAAGAATTCAACTCTTAGTGTTACTACCAATTACAGTAATAACAAGTTGTTGAATGAAAATTGAACACCTAAATTAAATCAACTTCAAATTGAAAAAGGTTATCTAGTTTAGGATTTTCCATGTGCACTAACTTGATGAGGAATCTTGTAAGAGGAGAGAAAGCATATTCCACTTTGATATATTCTTGTCTTTATGTTGATGTGGAATCTTATACTATTGTTAAAAGTATGAAGATGTTGTCAATAGCATCTGAAATGACTCGAATTTTGCTTATCTATTGGTTTTTTTATGATGCATGAAATATCGCAATGTCTGCATCAAAGTTATATAAAGAAGAATAGATGAACAAAATCAAGAATTCAACTCTTAGTCTTACAGTGAATTGCAGTAATAACAAGTTGAATGAAAATTGAGCACCTAAAATTAAACAACTTCATAATGAATAAGTTTATTTACTTTAGGATTTTCCATATGTAAAAGCTTGAAGTGGAATCATGTAAGAAGAGAGAGAGAGCATATTCCACTATGATATATTTTTATCTTTATGTTGCATGAAAACTTTTTAATA
This sequence comes from Gossypium hirsutum, assembly GCF_007990345.1. Classification (NCBI taxonomy): domain Eukaryota; kingdom Viridiplantae; phylum Streptophyta; class Magnoliopsida; order Malvales; family Malvaceae; genus Gossypium; species Gossypium hirsutum. The sequence goes on from NC_053446.1 coordinate 29,180,995, forward strand.
ATATCCTGAAACTAAGCAGTGTATCAATAAAATATGCTAATTCACATACTTGAGCTCAAATGTTAGCAAAACAAGAAGCAACAATTTTATTAATCATCAGTTTATTGATAGCAAATTGTTTATACTACCTGATAATTTGAATCAAAATAGTCTTAAACCCTAAATAGTCAAAGCTCGAGAATGCTACAACAGAGACCATAGACTATATGTTGGTTGGCTACATGAACAAGTTCATGCATGCCTTGAGGACTCCCAAGATTGACAAGCCTAAAAAACATAAAAAATAAAACAATAAAAATAACATTTAATATCGTTGACATTGAGGTACAAAACTATTGCTGACTAAGGTCATATCTAAGATGGAAGGCAAAAGGGACATCCTCATCCATTGGAGCATGCATTGAGGAAATATTTGCAACCTTCTTGTCCCTCATGATAGAGAGCAAGTTTATGTAGCCAACAAACATATGGTTTATGGTCACTATTGTAACATTCTCGATCCTTGACTATTTAGGGTCTAGGACTATTCCTGTTCTAGTTATCATGTTGTATCAACAATTTGATTTCAATAAACTGGTGATTAATAAAATTTTTGCATTCTGGTTTGCTAACATTTGAACTCAAGCTTGTGAATTTGCTTATATTATTGATACACTCTTCATTTTCAGGATACTATTAAAAAGTTTTCATTCAATGTTAAGAGAAGAATATATCACACTAGAATATGCTCTTCCTCTTCTTACATGATTCCACATCAAGTTTTTGCACATGGAAAATCTTTAGCTAGATAACCCTATTCAAGGTAAAGTTATTTAATTTTAGGGCTTAATTTTCATTCAACAACTTGTTATTACTGCAATTCATAGTAACACTAACAGTTGAATTCTTAAAACTTAAAATAATTTGATATTCTTAATCTATTCTTCTCTATTTAACTCTGATACAGACATTGTGATATTTCATGCATCATAAAATAAAACCAATAGCTAAGCAAAATCTGAGTAATTTTAGATGCTATTGACAACATCATTATACTCTCAATAGTAGTACAACATAACCTGTTTTAAAATTTATCGTAATTTGTAATGCAATAAATTTTATATCCATTATTTCATTATATATTTTTGGAACACTTTACCATGATTTATTTTCATCTAATTTCTTGATTTTCTTTGCATATATATGTGAATTCCATCCAAGAATAACTTCATTCCAAACCATCTTAAAAGTTTGTAAAGCATTCCTTTTTAACTTTTTTGCTTGTTTCTTTTATCTTTTGATCTTTTATCTTTTTTCTTTTTGTAACGGTAAGCTCAAGCAAGAAAATTGGGAGAAAAAGAAAGATTGAGATTAAGATCATTGAAAATGAAGATGATAGGCTCATCTCATTTTCAAAATGATGTAGAGGAATTTATAAGAAAATTTATGAGCTCTCACTTTATGTGGTGGTGAGATTCTTTTTATTATTTTCTTACCAATTGGTAAGCCTTATTCATTTAGTCATCCTTTTGTTGAATCTGTGGCTAAACGATTTTTGAACCTAAACCAACCTCTTACTGAAACCACTCATGCTCCTATTGAGGCTTACTGTAAGGTAAAAATGAACTTTCTTCTCCAAGAGTTCAATGAGGTCCACGACTAACTAGATGCATCAAAAGAAAAACAAAGGGAGATTTCTTAGTGGACGTTATTAAAATCTTGGACAGCCAAGTTCTTTGTTACCTTATGGTAAGCCTCAAGAGGAGAATGAGTGGTTTCATTTAGTGGTTGGTTTGGGTTCAAAAATAGTTTAGCAACAGATTCAACAGAAGGATGATCAAATGAATAAGGCTTATCGGTTGGTGAGAAAATAATAAAAAGAATCTCACCACCACATAAAGTGGAGAGCTCAGAGATTTTCTTATAAATTCATGTACATCATTTTGAAAATGAGATAAGCCTATCATCCTCATTTTCAATGATCTTAATCTCAATTTTTATTTTTCCCCAGTTTTCTTGTTTGAGCTTGCCATTACAAAAAAAGATCAAAAGACAAAAGAAGCCAGGAAAAAAGTTAAAAAGGAATGCTTTAGTAGTCTTATAGATGGTTTGGAATGAAGCTTTTCTTGGATTAAATTCATATATATAGGCAAAAAAATGATGAAATTATATGCAAATAAATCAAGAGAAAGGGCTCTAAAAACCTATACGGAAATAATGGATATCATATTTATTGCATTGCAAATTACGATAAAGTTTAGAATAGGTTAGGATGTACTATCATTGAGAGTATGATGACGGTCTCAATAGCATCTGAAATGACTTGAATTTTGCTTCTATCCTAGTTTTATTTTATGATGCAAGAAATACCACAATTTATGCATCAGAGTTATATAGAGAAGAATAGATGAAGAAAATCAAATTGTTTTAAGTTTTAGGAATTCAACTCTTAGTGTTGTTGCGGATTGCAATAAGAACAAGTTGAATGAAAATTGAACACCTAAATTATAACAACTTCACACTGAATAATGTTATATACTTTAGGATTTTCCATGTGTAGAACATGATGTGGAATCTTGTGAGAAGAGAGAAAGCATATTCCATTGTGATATATTCTTGTTTTCCATGTGCAAAACATGATGTGGAATCTTGTAAGAAGAGAGAAAGCATATTCCACTGTGATATATTATTGTCTTTATGTTGATGTGCAATCTTGTACTATTGTTAAAAGTATGATGATGTTGTTAATAGCATCTGAAATGACTCAAATTTTGCTTCTCTATTGGTTTATTTTATGATACATGAAATATCGCAATGTCTACATTAAAGTTATATAAAGAAAAATAGATGAAGAAAATCAAATTGTTCTAAGTTTTAAGAATTCAACTCTTAGTGTTACTGTGAATTGTAGTAATAACGAGTTGTTGAGTGAAAATTGAACACCTAAAATTAAACAACTTTACACTGAATAAGGTTATCTAGTTTAGGATTTTTCTATGTGTAAAAATTAAGTAGGTAAATATGTTTCTTGAATGCAGTATAAATCTTGTGTTATTGATCGTATATATATTATATCAAATATGCCATAAAATGAAAAAAAATCATGATATTATGATGTATTTTAAGCGAGTTATATGTGCAAAAGTATCGAAAATTGATACCTTTATTTAGTAAAATTAAAAGCTCACCCTAAAATAATTGATAGAATGTTCAAAAAAAGTAAAGACTTCTAAATAAATAAATAAAAAGCTCCAAAAACCTGTAAGGAAATCATGGATATCAAATTTATTGCATTGCAAATTATGGTAAATTTTAAAACAGGTTAGGTTGTACTTCCACTGAAAGTATGATGATTCTGTAAACAACATCTAAAATAAGTAGGATTTTTCTTCTCTACCGGTTTTATTTTATGTAGGATTTTTCTTCTCTACCGGTTTTATTTTATGTTGCATGAAATATCGCAATCTCTACATCAGAGTTATATAGAAAAAAATAGATGAAGAAAATCAAATTGTTCTAAGTTTTAAGATTTCAAATCTTAATGTTACTGCGAATTGCAATAATAACAAGTTGTTGAATGAAAATTGAGCACCTCAAATTGAATAACTTCATAATGAATCTGTAATAGTCCGTTTTGAGTGAAATTGGAACAGTGATTTTGGGACCACAAATTCGAAGTCAAAAAAATTATTTTTTATTATTTTATTTCTTACAGCATGATAGAAATACCGTATAAAAATTTAGTTAAAAAATTTTGACCCTTTACATACTTAATTTGATAAAAAGAACTAAATCGTGTAAAGTGCAAAAGTTGAGTTCTAATAGCTACATGTATTAAATAGCTATAGGACTATAAAGTGGAGGTCTTTATATGGTAATTAGACCATTCAAGTTGTTAGTGGATTTTAATAGTTTGGCATTATTGAAATTTGAATGAATTATTAAGGTTAGTTTTGGAAATTAGTAATTAAAGTTATAATTAATTAAATAAAACAAACTATTATTATCCATTATCATCATCTTCCACCGATTTTGAAGAGAAAACCTAGTGATGAAAGCTTGAAGTTTCGACAAGCTTATTTTGCTTAATTAGGTATGTATTTTTGTCCCGTGATTGATGATTTTTATGTTTTCGGGATTGTTGTAGCTTAATCTAGCTAGCCCGGGGACTAACTTGTGAAACTGTTAAACTATTAGGGTTTTACCATTGATGCATGTATATGATTTTTGAAGTTTGATGTTAGAAAATGAATGGATGTTGTTAGATAAACAACTTTTGTAAAGAAATTTTTTGATGAAATTGTCAATTAGGGGTTAAATTGAAAAATGTGATAAATTCATGGTATAATTTGTGAATTTATGATATATGTGGGCTGTTATATGTTTGTATAATAATCAGCTAGGCTTGGGAGGGGGTAAAATTGCATGAATTTTATTTTTCGAGCCTAGAGATTAAATTGCAAAGAAGTTAAAAGTATAGGGAAAAATGTAAATTTTTCCAAAAATATGTTTTGACTAAATTGAATGAATTATATGTTGAATTGAGTTAAATTTGTCCGTATAGATCCAGATACAACTCGTACGAAGTTAGATAGGGGAAAAGAGATAGACTTGGATTAATTGCCTCCGTATCTACATATACTCATCGAGGTAACTTATGTAATTAAATCATGTTTATATGTTTTTAATTGAAATATGTATAATGTTATGAAATGTCTTACATAATTACCGATTGCATATCCAATTCCGTACGACAATTACAGACCCCCATTTGAACCATAGGAATTTGTGGGATACAAATGACATGTCATTCGGTTTACATGATTTGGTTGAGGTCCTGGATGTGTTGCTGATACTCCACAACCTGTGAGAGCATACTGATTTATAGCTCATAAGAGTATACCAATTTGTAGCTTGTAAAAGCATACCGATTTATAGTTCGTGAGAGCATACCAATCTACAGCTCGAGTGAGCATACCGATTCATAGCACGTATGAGCATACATGAGCATGAATTGATGGATTACAATTAATAAGCTAGAACACTATGTGTAAGCTATCTCGGGTATCCAACAGAATTCTAAACGGTTTAACGGGAAAAGTTCTGATATGAAATTATATGATTTCAATATGAACTATTACAGGTATACACATGAAATAATTGGAAATGATGTAAATATCTCGGTATATGAAAGGGTATATCAACTATTACAGGTATAAACATGAAATATTTAGATTTGGCATGTAAATATTAGCCTTGAAATGGTTGATGATTTGCTTAATGCGTTTGAAAGGTGAAATGGTAGTTGAATATGCATATTGTATATGTTTTATCACATGATGTGAATTGGTACTTTGCTATGGAAAACATATATGTATATTGAGGCTAGTAATTGAGTAGTATATTTGGTATCATTTGGTAAGTTAATTCAATGGTTTGTATTGATGCAATTCTAGTTGGAAATTAGTTGATCATTTCACCAAAATGAGTTTATGAATATACATGTTTTTATATTTTCATTTGAGGTTTCTAAGGGCATATTGGTTGTATGTGATTATAGCATATGAGTGAAGATGGAAAATGCATGATTTTGGTACTTTGTGATGTGAGCTTGCCTACGAACCAAGAGGAGCTCGAAGAAGAGGCCATAAAGTTGCCAATTGGTCCGATAACACGAGCTCGAGCCAAGCAATTTAAGGCGGCTATTTCAGCAATGTTGGAATGAGCATGGGAAAGTGAACGCAAGGAACTCAAAAACAAATTCAATATTTTCGATTTTTGGGAAGCTGAATTTCGTTCCAGCTAATTAATTTGCTGCTGGAATTTTAGACCATTTAAATTAAGCATTTAATTAAATTTTACTACAACTTATAAATATGTCTTCAATTAGTACAAGTATTTAATATGTTATTTTTTTTGCTGAATTGAATGTGTCTAGATTTCATTAAATTTGTCTGAATATAATACATGTTTTAATTATGCTTAGCTAAATTAATATGTCTTGTTTAGTTAATATTTAATTTGTCACAATGTCAATTAGAGTGTTCACATTATGTTTTAATTTAGTTTAGCTGAATTTGTTAAATTAATTAAGTTCATTTGTTTTTATTTAGGTGCAGCCGAATGTGGAGATACATTGGGCAGATTCATGCATGTAGATTCATGCATGGGACGATGCACTTGCAGCTGGTACAATTCATGCATTGAAGCTGAATTAATTTGGTCACTCTACAAAGAAACTATTCAGCCAAGAATCATCAAGCCATTCAACTTTCAAGGCAGCATAATTTCTGTTCACACATTGACCATTCGATTCAGCCATGTTCACACCATGAGGCTCTTCAAAACTGTCCATTCATACTTCCAAATGGTTGTACAAGTTGCCATTTAATGTTGGTAATTTTCAGTAAGAGTTGCATAATGAATTACCTCATTTAATTACATTAGCTGAATGTAGCTGCTGTTAATTCCCAAAGTTCATTGGAAGCTATTCCTTGGTCTCCATTCAACCGAACCTTGATGCAACCCATTCATGAATTCAAGCTGGAATTTGGTTCAACGTTTTACTTAGTTATTAAGCCTTGAACTTGTCCATTCGACTACTAGTCACTTTGCTATATATAGTTGCTGAATTTCTTGTAAAAGGACTTTTTGCCAAAATTCTGAATGAACCATATTCTTGGTGACTTAATTCACTCTCCTTATTCTCCACAGCTCAATTGACTTATCTTCACAAGTGGCGTCAATCTGACTTTGTTTCCAAACTTATCACGCTTGGTGTGGCGTTCAAATTCTACCGAAGGTTCCTATTTTTGCTAAATAGAGGGTCTCATTTTTTATTCAAATCATTTCTTTTTCTTTGAAACCTTTTAAGCCCAGGTCCTTATTTTCTTATAGGGGTTCGTTCTTGTTTCATTGAAAACCCAACATCCATCATATCACAAACACCTTTGCTACCTTAGTCATACAACTTTTAAAATGCAAAGACCTGAAAATCGTTTAAAGTCGACACTACCTAATTTTGATCAAGAATCCATTACGACTCGTCATTACATCCGAAACAAGCTCGTATCACTTTGTAATGGCTTGTGTATATACGCATTGGTGATTATAGGTACATGCCAATTTTGGTGAGAAAAATGGCTTGAAAAATAGACTATTTTCGTCTACACAGGTAAAGACATGGGCGTGTGTCTTAGCCGTGTGTGACACACGGCCAGGTGACACGGTCATGTGTCCCCTAAAACTTTCAAAGGGTTGCAAGTCAGGCTGTTACACGGCCTAGCACACGATCTGGCACACAGGCTTGTGAGGTTACTACGAAAGGTACACGGCTTGGCACACAGGAGTGTGGTTTGGCCGTGTGGCCCAAGTTAGTGAGTTAGACAAGCACGGACACAGGCTGAGACATGACTGTGTGTCCCCTAAAATCTTACCATAAAAGAGGTTCAAATATTACTTTATCATAGCTTCCTCGGGTTCCCAGGTGGCTTTTTCTATTTTTTATCACTTTCGGAGAACTTCTACTAAAGCTATGTTCTTGTTTCTTAATTGTTTCATCTCTCGAGCTAGAATTTTGATTGGTTCCTCATTGTATGTCATATCAGATTGAATCTTGACATCCGTCAGGGAGATAACGTGTGCAGGGTCAGATTCTGTCATAACATAGACATGTGAAAGACATTGTGAATATTTTCTAGTTATGACAGTAAAGCTAATCGATACGTAATAGGTTTGATTCTTTCAGTAATCTCATACGGCCCGATAAAGTACGGACTCAGCTTCCCTTTGCAACTGAATCAAATGACTTTCTTCCAGGGTGATACTTTCAGAAACACTCTTACGTCGAGTTGAAATTCTATGTCTTTTCATTTGATCCAATAAACATCCATGATTATTGGTACATATAATGTGTCTTACATGATTACCGATTGTATATCCAATTACGTACTACAATTACCTAGGCCCATTTGAACCATAGGAATCTATAGGATACAAATGACATGTCATTAGGGTTACATAATTTGTTTGAGGTCCTACTTGTGTTGCAGATGCTCCACAGCTCGTGAAAGCATACTAATTTATAGCTCATAAGAGCATATCGATTTATAGCTAGTAAGAGCATGCTGATTTATAGCTCGTATGAGGATACATGTACATGAATTGATGGATTATAGTTAATGAGCTAGCGCACTATGTGTAAGCTATCCTGGGTATCCAACCGTATTCTAAACGGTTCAATAGGAAAAAATTTAATATAAAATGATATGAGTTCGATATGAACTATTATAGGTATACACATGACATACTTGGAAATGATGCTACATGATATATAGATATATGAAATGGATAATACTTGTATATGGAACTTGATTAATTGTTGAGCTCTCCATGATTATTGGTTAATATATGTATTTACATGGTTAATATGGTAGGTGAATATGTGCTTAGGCATTTGGCCAAAATGTGTTGGGATATGCCTTGTACTTACTTATTACTTTATTAAATGGTAAGTTAAATTCGAAGTTATTGAAACTTGCTAAGCTTAGATGCTTACTTTGTGTTATTTTCATGTTTTATAGTAAATTGAAAGCTCGTTCAGGTTGGAAGATTATTGGAGCTATATCACACTATCCATCGGCTCTTTTGGTACATTTTAGATGTTTAATTTTGGTTATAATGGCAGGTATTGGTATTTTGGCTAATATTGGCCTATGTGTTTAACTGTTGAAATGGCCATTTGGTTTGGCTTGAGTTGTGGTATTTTGGTGTTCTAATGAATTTCATTTTTGCATGTGAATATTAGCCTTGAAATGGATGATGATTTGCTTAATGTGTTTGAAAGGTGAAATGGTAGTTGAATGTCCATATTCTATATGTTTTATAACTTCATGTGAATTGGTAGTTTGTTATAGAAAACATATATTTAATTGAGGCTAGTAATTGAGTAGTATATTTGGTATCATTTGGTAAGTTAATTCAATGATTTGTATTGATGCAAATCTAGTTGGAAATTAGTTGATCATTTGACCAAAATGAGTTTATGGTTATACATGTTTTTATATTGTCATTTGAGGTGCCTAAGGGCAAGTTGGTTGTATGTGATTATACCATATGAATGAGTATGGGCATTAGTGATTGTAGGTACATGCTAATTTGGGCTTGAAAATTAGATTTTTTTTGTCCACACGGGTAGAGACACGGGCGTGTGTCTCAGCTGTGTGACCCCTATTGTTTTCAAGGGGTTGCTGGTTAGGCTGTTACATGGCCTAGCACACGGCATGGCAGACGTACGTGTGGGGTTACTACGAAGGGTACACAGCCTGGCATACGGGTGTGTGGCTTGGCCATGTGGCCTAAGTCAGTGAATTACACGGGCTGGGACACGGCCGTGTGTCCCCATTTCGAATGGCCACACGGCTTGGCCATACGGCCTTGTGATCCCTACAATATTGAAAATTTTTACTATTTTGTGAAAAACTCTCTGAGTTTTCAGTTTAGTCCCGACTTGTTTCTAATGCATATTTTGGGCCTCGAGGGCTCGTATGAGGGACAATATGTATGTTTTGACCTGGTTTAAATATGTTCATTGCTATGATCTGAAATGTTTAAAATTTTTGTCTGTTTGAATTGTAAACTCTGGTATGGCTTCGTAACCCTATTCCAATGACGGATACGGGTTATGGGTGTTATAGAATAGGGTTACCTACTTTAGGATTTTCCATGTGCAAAAACTTGTTGTGGAATCATGTAAAAAGAGAGAGAGAGAGAGAGAATATTCCACTATGATATATTCTTCTCTTTATGTTGCATGAAAACTTTTTAACAGTATCCTGAAATTAAAGAGTATATTAATTACTATGCAAATTCACAAGCTTGAACTGAAATGTTAGCAAAATAGGATGCAACAATTTTATTAATCACTAGTTTATTGAAAGTAGATTATTGACATGAACACGGGCTGGGACACGGCCATGTGTCCCCATTTTGAATGACTTCACGGCCTTGTGATCCCTACAATATTGAAATTTTTTTTATTTTTTGAAAAATTCTCTGAGTTTTCAGTTTAGTCCAGACTTGTTTCTAATGCATATTTTGGGCCTCAAGGGCTCGTATGAGAAACAATATGTATGTTTTGACATGGTTTAACTATGTTCATTGCTATGATCTGAAATGTTTGAAATTTTTGTCTATTTGAATTCTAAACTCTGGTAAGGCTCCGTAACCCTATTCCAATGACGGATACTGGTCAGAGGTGTTACAGCATAAGGTTATCTACTTTAGGATTTTTCATGTGCAAAAACTTGTTGTGGAATCATGTAAAAAGAGAGATAGAGAGAGAGAGAATATTCCACTATGATATATTCTTCTCTTTATGTTGCATGAAAACTTTTTAACAGTATCTTGAAATTAAAGAGTATATCAATAATTATGCAAATTCACAAGCTTGAACTGAAATGTTAGCAAAATAGGATACAACAATTTTATTAATCACCAGTTTATTGAAAGTAGATTATTGATACAACCTAATAATTGGAATCGAAATAGTTTTAGATCATAAATAGTCACGGCTCAGGAATGCTACAACAAAGACCATAGACCTTATGTTTGGGATTTTAGGATTTTGGTCGAGAAACAAAATGTAAGTTTGGTATCGTTTTTCAAAATGGTATCGATACCACCGAGGTAAAGTATTGATACCCAAGTGTCATATCGATACCTACAGATAAGTTTTAAAACTTTTGTTAAATGGATCTTTTGTATGTTTAAGTATTATTATACAACTACTTGATGTATGTTTTGCATGTAACATTGAGAACTAACAAGTATAATTGACTTCAAACCTATACGGATATTAAAATGGACGATGCTTTGTTTGGAATTAACTTTTACTTGTTGTATATGACATGAAACAGTGGTGTGGCATCTCGTATTCAGGCTTGGCGACTAGGTCAGGTATAGGGTGTTACATTTGCTGGTATAAAAGCTCTAGGTTCAATAACTCTTAAACCTAAATGACTGTGGTGTGTGTGGAATTTCAAAACTCATGAGTTTAAATTTCCTTGTTTTCATGAAATGGCTTATATGACTCTGTTAGATGTGCATGAAGTTGTTTGAAATAGTTTGTTGAGTTACGTGTGGGTTAGGAATGGGAACACATTGCGTTGATCATAAATTTTGGTTGTAGGGATGAAACTTGGATCATCTTCTTTCGACTCACACTCTTTGTCTTGTTTGCTTGTATGCTAGATTATTAGATATGTCTCATAGACGTGCTAATGCCAGAGCTAGTGTTTAAGAGGATGGTACATCCTCTGCCCTCCTATGCCACCGCGTAGAGTGAATATACCTTATAAGGGTGTAGGCCCTCTGATGGAAGCTATGATAGGAGCATTTTAGCGGATTGCTGGTGCTAATCTTGGTCTTGCCAATGCCGTACCTATGAACCGTGGATTGTCGCTTGAACGTCATCAGGTGTTGGGTGGTCAAGAATTTTTGGGGTGAAGCGTGAGTTCCTGAATTTTATTCAAGGTGGTTTATTTGTAGCTAATTTTGTGCGACTTAGTTAGTACGCTCCTGAGATGATTCTTTCTAAGAGGGATCGATGTAAGAGGTTTCGTTTTGGGATTAATCGTGAGATTCAGGTTTATTTAGTAGCTCAAAATGTGGAGATGTTTGATGAGTTAGTTGAGAGAGATAACGAAGTTGAGTACACCTTACTAGAGCCGCATCGTTCTGTGGTTACTAATTTTGGTAAGAGAGCTTCTGATGGTGCGTTAGGCACATTGCTTAAGAGACGGCGTGACAGTCATAGCTCTAGTAAGGGAGCGAGAAGTGGGTGTCGACTGAGTCAGTCTAGGCACCAGAGTAGTACTGTGGTTAGTCTAGTGGTTCAACGGGTGGTTCTGGATGGCAGTTTTGTGCACAATGTAAATGCAGGCATTTTGAAGAGTGTTGTAAGTTGACGAGTGGATGTTTTAAATGTCTTTGAAGGAACATTTCCTTAGGAATTGCCTGAATAAAATTGAGGTTTCGTAAACTTAGAGTTTGGCACCTATTTCTACGCCTACTAGAGGTCGCGGTAAAGGTAATGGGTGACCAGTTGGGCAGCAAATTGTAGCTCATACGTTTGTAACAGCCCATTTTTAATGAAATCAGAATAGTGGTTTTGAGACAACAAATCTAATGATTAAATTATTATTTTATTATTATTCTAATGTTTATGGGATATTAGTAAGGTCGTATTAAAATTTTGTTAAGAAATTTTGATGTTTCCATGATTAATTAAGTGAAAAGGACTAAATTATAAAAAGTGTAAAAGTAGAATTCTATTAGGTAAAAGGGTCAAATGACTATGAAACTTTAATGTGAGTGGTCATCTACCACTAAAATTTTATTAAACTAAATAAAATAAAATCACTTCATCTTTCTCATTCTATCATCCACCACTAAAATTAAAAAAGGAAAACACCATATAAGCTTGCTAAGGCATTTAGGCAAGTTGTTTTGCTTGCATGGTATGAATTTCAACTTTGTTTTTAATGATTTTCATGTTTCTATGCTCATTTTTGCTTAGTCTAGCTAGCCTAAGGGTCAATTTGTAAAAATGTTAAAGATTGAAGGTTATGCCATGAATTTTTTTGAATGGTTCTTGAAGTTTAATGGTATGTTAAGAGTCCTTGTTGATAAATATACATGTTTTGTAAAGTGGTTTTTGATGAAATTTTGATTTAGGGATTGGTGTGATCAAGCCCATTTCATAGCTCGTGTGAGCAATGATGTAAAAAGAAAGACTACAATTATATGTTTAAGCATACTTCATATGAGCTTTCCCGAGTATCCAATGATATTCTAGAATATTCAAACGGCAAGAAAAGAGATTGAAATGGTAAGTTTTCAAGTGGAATTGTGCATATGCTGATGAAAGGATGCATGAATCAATGATGTATTTTCATATGAAAATGGCTCATCATATGGCTATGAAACTTTAAAGTGACTGGTCAAATGTCTATGAAACTTTACTAAACTAAATAAAACAAAATCACTTCATCTTTCTCATTTTATCATCCACCATCGGAATTAAAAGAGGAAAACACTATTGAAGCTTGATAGGGCAATCATCCAAGTTGTTTTGCTTGCATGGTATGAATTTTAGCTTCATTGTCAATGATTTTTAGGTCATTTTACCTTAGTCTAGCTAGCGCAGGTGTTAATTTGTAAAATTGTTAAATATTAAGGGTTATTCCATGAATTTTTATGAATGGTTCTTGATGTTTAATAGTAGATTATGAGTCCTTGTTGATAAATAAACATGTTTTGCAAAATGATTTTTGATGAAATTTGTATTTAGGGGATGGTTTGTAAAAAAATGGTAAAAGTTCATGACAAATTTATGAAATGGTGGTTTGAATGGGTTGATATAAGTCCCTAATAAATTTTGTTAGCTTGAATGGGGATTAAAATGCTTAGATTTTATTTTATGAGCTTAAGGACTAAATTGTGAAAAGTTAAAATGTTAGGGGCAAAATATTAATTTTGCATAAAATGAAATGTGAACTGAATTGAATACTAGAAGTATTAAATGGATTGAAACTGTCTATTTAGATCAAGATACGCTGTGTACGGACTTAGATCGAGGCAAAGCTAAAGCTTTGGAATAACTCGATTTAACCTTGACTCCCCTAGTTATTATGTATTCCTAATGTAGTTGAATGATGCATATCCAAACCATTGTTATGACAGTTATCGAGTCTCGATTGAACCTTAGGAATTCAGAGGATACAAATGACAAGTCATTAGGGATTTCATGTTCAGATGCTGATCTTGAATGTCCTACCGATGATTGAGGTCTTGCATTTATTGCGGATACTTCACAGCTCATGTGAGTTGCATCGTGTAGCTTACATTTCGACCCACAACTCGTGTGAGCATGCCCATATCGCAACTCGTGTGAGCAATGATGTAAAGGAAAGGTTACAATTATATGTTTAAGCACACTTCGTTTGAGCTTTCTTGAGGATCCAATCATATTCTAGATTGTTCAATGGGCAAGAAAAGGGATTGAAATGGTAAGTTTTCAAGTGGAATTGTGCATATGTTCATGAAAGGATGCATGAATCAATGATGTATTTTCATATTAAAATGGCTTATCATATGGTTAATTCAAATGAGTTACGTATAAATGCACTGACTTGTGTATTGATCATGTATAGGCTTGTGCCAAGCTTGTAGTTTGGGTTATATTATGCTTATACTTATTTTTATATGAATGAAATGGTAATTTATGTTTTATTTTCTATGAACTTACTAAGCATTAAGTGCTTACATAATTTCTTTCCTATGTTTTATAGATCATCGAAAGCTCAATCGGTTTGGAAGCTCGTCGGAGATTTATCACAGTATCTAGCATAAGTATAGGTAGTTTTTGACTGTTTTGGCCAAGGTTATAATGGCATGTATAGGTGGACTTAAAATGATGTTTAATGGATGATTTGGTATGTACAAGTTGTGTAAGTTATCTTGGTTGGTACCATTTGATACTTTGTTTGATGGTGTAATTTTGGTTTACTTGTGATGTATGTTTGAATGGCTCATATGGTATGATTTCAATTGGTATGGTAATGGTCAACTTGTGGCATTTTTGGTAAGTTTTGAACTAGTAATTGATGATTGAAATGTGGTAAAATATGCATGTTGTTGGATCGCCGGCACCCCTACCGCGTAGCAGAAAAATTTAATAATTGGTGACCCTAACCACGGATCCATGTGTGAGGAACGAATCGAGGTGAAAAGGGTTACGAAATTACCTAATGTTTGTTCTGAGTAGACAGCAACTTCTCAACAATGTGTAGTCTGATCTACAATCGAACCAAGCCGCAATCTATCGAGACTCTGACCTGTACGTAATCCACCCAGTTGACTACGAACGAAAGAAATCCCCAAAACGGTTTTGAAAGTAATTTTTCTTTGACGGCTGCTAGACCCCAAAAACAAAGAAAAACGGGATTCTTATATCCTATTATTTTTAGGGTTTTTTAGGAATTAAATAAATATAATAATATTTTAAACCGAAAATTATAATTACATTAATTATAATATAATTTCGGTAAACCATATATTTATTTGAATTCATATGCTAACCAAATTCATGTCCTCATTATGCGTACAACAAACTTGTACATAATGTGTTGGAAGTTTGATTACCGAATTAAATTAATTCTATAATTAATTTAATTCAAGCGAAACCAAAAATAATACCAACTATGGTTTATTCCGTTCATTTCAACTATAGGGTGTGACCCTGTAGGTTCCTGTAACGTTAGCAGTAATACTAGAACGATTCCAATGTTACAAACAATGAGTGGCATCTAGCAATGCATCATTGCTACCTAAGTCACAAGAGATCATGATTCAACATAACCTTTTTTTTATGATTAACCTTTTATGCAATAATCCTTAGGTCCTTTTATCTCTAGATTGGACACAAGTCATGGAATAGTCACACTTGTATAGTCCATTCCATGTTCCTTGATACCTTAAGCAGACTACAATATACAAATAAGTATGACATCTCATATCAACTTATTTGAGCATGGCCATGCATTTCTAGTCTCACTTAATCAAGTGGCCCAAGATATTACTCCCATTATATAGAAGGGACTTATTCTATATCGACCAACCATATCCCTTTACATCGATTGTGGTATATCCAACATCAGCCTTTATAGAACAACCTGTTACGGTGTACGTTTGACTGTACCAAAATATACTATTCACGATGTTGGGATTATGATGATCTCAAGTCTGAGGATCATATACATATTAATTACTATGAGTAATGTCGTGACAATTACATAATAATCAAGGAAACATACTCATAATGGGTCAATCCAATATGTTGTTCTCTAACACACATATTCATGCATCGATTCTGACATTCCATATCAATGATAACTCTTTATCATCAATCAACTACATGTTAGTCTTAATGCATTATCGTTTTCCTATCTAACAATAATACTTGACTAAGGATCTTTTAAGAATAATCATATTATTCTTAGGACATTATTATAAAATAGTTTATTTATACACACAGAAAAGAAACTGAAATAATAATGGTAACGCCTTATATTAATAAACATGATAAATCAAGTATGTTATTACAACCATCCCATGATTGATCTTTGGGCATACGTTAACAATCTCCCACTAGCACTAAGACCAATCACTTATATATCTAATACCAAGTGACTTAGTGTGACGATCATGCTTCTGCTGTGTTAGAAGCTTGGTCAAGGGATCAGCAATGTTATCATCTGTAGGTACTCTGCATATCTCTACATCCCCTCGATCAATAATCTCTCAAATAAGATGGTAGCGCCTAAGTATGTGTTTGGATCGCTGGTGAGATCTAGGTTCTTTAGCTTATGCAACAGCACCATTGTTATCACATCAGAGTTCTATAACATCTGATATGCCAGGCACAACCCCTAGTTCAGTAATGAACTTTTTGATCCAAACTACTTCTTTTGCTACCTCACTTGCTGCCATATACTCGGCCTCTGTTGTAGAATCGGCTACTGTACTTTGCTTTGAACTCTTCCAGCTTACAGCGCCACCATTAAGGCAAAACACAAAACCTGATTATGATCGAGAATCGTCCTTATCGGTTTGGAAGTTGGCATCAGTGTAACGTTTTACACTTAACTCTTCCTCACCTCCATATAGTAGGAAAGTATCCTTAGTCCTTCTCAAGTACTTAAGGATATTCTTGACTGTGGTCCAGTGACCTTCACCGGGATCTACTTGGTATCTGCTCATCATGCTTAAGGCATATGAGACATCTGGACGGGTACATAACATGGAATACATGATAGATCCAATAGCGGAAGCATATGGAATTTTACTCATGCGTTCTCTCTCTTGTGGAGTTGAAGGAGTCATTTCCTTCGAGAGTGAAATACCATGTCTCATAGGTAGGAATCCTTTCTTAGATTCTTCCATACTGAACATTTCCAGTACTTTATCTATGTATGTACTTTGGCTTAGACCTAATAGTCGTCTTGATCTATCTCTATAGATCTTTACTCCTAAGATGTAAGTTGCTTCGCCCAAGTCCTTCATGGAAAAACAACTTCCTAACCAAGTCTTAATAGACTGCAGGGTAGGTATGTCATTTCCTATGATAAGTATGTCATCCACATACAGTACCAAGAATGTTATAGTGCTCCCACTAACTTTCTTGTAAACACATGGCTCATCTTCATTTTTGATAAAACCAAACTCTTTGATTGCATCATTAAAACGAAGATTCCAACTTCGAGAAGCTTGCTTTAATCCATAAATGGATCTTTGTAGCTTACAAACCTTTCCAGCATCCTTTGGATTGACAAAACCTTCAGGTTGTGTCATATACACATCCTCTTCAAGTTTCCCATTAAGGAAAGCTGTTTTGACGTCCATCTGCCAGATTTCATAGTCATGAAATGCAGCTATAGCAAGCAAGATCCTGATGGATTTAAACATAGCTACAGGAGAAAAAGTTTCATCATAGTTAACACCATGAACTTGGCGAAACCCTTTAGTGACTAATCGCCCCTTGTATGTTTGTACATTACCATCCATGTCGGTTTTCTTTTTGAAAACCCACTTGCACCCTATGGGCTTAACCCCTTCAAGTGGGTCAACCAAAGTCCGTACTTGGATTTCATACATGGAATCCATCTCAGATCTCATGGCTTCAAGCCATTTCTCAGAGTCTAGGCTTGTCACCGCTTCTTGATAAGTCCTAGGCTCATCTTGATCTATAAGTAGAACGTCACCATGCGTTGTGATGAGAAATCCATATCTCTCGGGTGCTTGGCGTTCTCTTAAAGATCTACGCGGTGGTTGTGTTTCTACAGCAATTACTTGTTCCTCAATCCCTTGTGGAACTTGCTGTTGTTCTATCTCTAGTTCAGTGGTATTTTTCGATTCTTGAACTTCATCAAGTTCAATCTTTTTCCCACTTCCTTTTCTAGAAACAAATTCTCTCTCTAGGAAGACACCAGTCCGAGCAACAAGTATTTTGTTCTCAGTGGGATTAAAGAAATAATATCCTTTAGTTTCTTTTGGATACCCCACATAAACACATTTTTCAGATTTGGGCTCAAGCTTAGTAGACGTATGACGTTAACATAAGCTTCGCAACCCCAAATATTCATAAAAGAAATACTGGGACGTTTCTCAGTCCACATCTCATATGGTGTCTTTTGAACTGATTTAGATGGAACACGATTTAGTGTGAAAGTAGCTGTTTCAAGTGCATGTCCCCAAAAGGAAGTCGGTAGATCAGCATGACTCATCATGGATCGAACCATGTCTAACAAAGTTTGATTTCTTCTTTCAGAAACTCCATTCCATTGAGGAATACCAGGAGGAGTAAGTTGTGAGACAATCCCACATTGCTTCAAAACATCATCAAACTCTAAGCTCATATACTCCCCACTTCGATCAGATCGAAGTGCCTTGATAGTTTTTCCTAGTTGATTTTGTACTTCATTTTTGAATTCCTTAAACTTTTCAAGGGATTCAGACTTATGGCGCATGAGATAGACATACCCATATCTACTGAAATCATCAGTGAAAGTAATGAAGTAGTGAAATCCTCCTCTAGCTTGTGTATTTATTGGCCCACACACATCAGAATGTATTAAGCCCAATAAATCACTAGCTCATTCACTTTTACCAGTAAAAGGAGATTTAGTCATTTTTCCCAATAAGCAAGATTCACATACTTCAAATTGTTCAAAAACAAGTGAATCCAAGAGACCATCTTTATGGAGCTTGGATATGCGTTCCTCACTTATGTGGCCCAAACGACAATGCCATAGATAAGTTTGATTTGAGTCATTTATTTTTGATCTTTTAGTATTTATGTTGTAGATGGGATTTGTTTGATCTAAAATATAGAGGCCATTAATCAATTGTGCCGAACCATAGAAAACATTATTGAGATAAAAGGAACAACAATTATTCTTAATAATTATCTCAAAACCAATTTTGTCTGAACAAGAAATTGAAATAATGTTTTTAGTCAAACTGGGCACATAATAACAATCCTCTAAACATAAACCAAGTCCACTAGCGAAAGATAAATTATATGTTCCTACAGCTAAAGAAGCAACTTTTGCTCCATTTCCAACTCGTAGGTCCACATCTCCTCTAGCCAAAGTCCTACTCCTTTGCAGTCCCTGTACAGAAGTACAAACCTGAGAACCACAACCAGTATCTAATACCCATGAAGTAGTAGTTGATAAATTAATATCAATAACATAAATACTTGAAGCAGACGTTCCGCTTATTTTGGCCTTCTTGACTTCCTCAAGATAGATAGGGCAGTTCCACTTCCAATGTCCAGTCACACCACAATGAAAACAGTTTCCTTCCTTAGCCACCCCTCCTTTAGGTTTCAATGCAGCCTTTACTTTTCCAGGCTTGGGCCTACCTTTGCCCTTGGGCTTTGTTTGAACTTTGGCCTTTCCCTTGCCCTTATTATTACGGACCATCAGTATAGGCTTGGGTCCAACCTTTTTCATGTTGCCTTCAGCAGTTCGTAACATACTGAGCAATTGTGGCAGAGTCTTATCAATTTCATTCATATTGAAATTGAGGACAAATTGGCTGTAGCTATCCGGCAACGATTGCAGAATAACATCAGTGGCCAACTCTTGGCTCAATGGAAACCCAAGCTTAGATAGGCTTTCAATATAGCTAATCATCTTAAGGACATGAGGTCCTAGTGGGCTTCCTTCAGCTAGCTTACATTGGAATAGGGCCTTAGAGATATCGAACCTCTCTTGTCGTGCTTGCCCCTGATAAAGTTCTTTCAGGTGCTCAATCATTTCATAAGCAACCATGTCCTCATGTTGCTTCTGAAGCTCAGGGTTCATAGTGGCAAGCATAAGACATCCAACGTCTACCATGTCATCGAGATGCTTCTTGTAAGCATCTCTATCAGCCCTCGAGGCATTAGCGGGTGGTTCGTTAGGAACTGGTTGTTCAATGATATATAATTTCCGTTATTGTTTGAGGACAATTCTCAAGTTACGGAACCAGTCAAGAAAATTTAAACCATTCAACTTGTCCTTCTCAAGGACCGATCGTAATGATAGTGTATTTGTGTTTGCAGCCATAATATATCTACAAGAATGAAATTATGCGTGTGAAAAATTTATCAAATTTTTATTAATCATTAAAATGACTTAATTAAATGATGTTCCCACTATTTTATTACAAAACTAATACCCTCATAGATTAGTTTCAGAAATACTTTCTCGAAAAGTATTTCAAGTGGGTAAAGGATCCATATTTCACCTCCTCTTAAGTCAGCTTTGGCTTTACTCTCAAGATTATGGTTATCTAGGTAAGCAACACTTTGCTAATTACATCATATGTAACTCCTAAAGTTTGGTGAACAACTCTTGTTCTAATCATCTTATGGTTTATCCAAATTACTCGCCTCTAGGTTTCTAATCCTATTAGAATAACCTAGTTAAGTCATTAACCAATTTTAACCAGCAAATATCACTTGTTTATTCTTCGCGTTTAACCAAGATAAATACTAGTACTTCGCTTTAGCAGAACCTACACAGTATTGATCGAGGCCTTAACGAGGGCAAAATTGGAAGGCTATGTTGACTTAATATTTTAATAGAGGGATTTTATTAAGATCGTTCCATCTCACCAATTATGGTTTAATTTAGTCCATTTAGCCATTTAATTGATCTCATCAATTAATGTGGTTCAATATTGTCAAATTTTAACATGCTTAAAATTTAGCATGCTTTAGACATCCATAGCATCTCATACATGAATAAAGCAATAAATAAATGCAATAGTTATAGCCCATAAACTAAGGTGGCGCAACCCAAGCCAATGGGAGAACCAAAAGGAAACCTAAAGGTGTAAGCCGATTTTCAAGCTATCAGTCCACACTGGTTGGCCCATCATCTTTCTCGGCTAGCCCACAGCAACTCTTACAAATTACAATATGTAGAAACTCGTTTTACATACGAGGGAGTAAGAAGAGAAGATAAATACAAAAGAATAGTATCAAGGCACGACACGCAGGCCGTATTTATAAAATTACAACCTTTTATCAAATGGACTGTCGGGCTATAACTATGCATTTCAAACACCGTGCATGTCAAAAATAGCATACATAAATAAACATTTTTGTCAAGGTGTATTAAAACATATCCTTTCAACTTTTATGGCCCATCAAGTTTATTTATTATTAAAAAAAACATACTTTAAGAAGATGGGGGCTGAGGCGGTGGAGGGAGCGGGCCGAAGGGGTACAAACCGCATACCCCATTCCTAATGAAACCTCACGATTTGATAACTGTTATCAACAGAATCGTGTTTCTGGGATTTTAATCCCTGATGTTTCATGCTGGAACAACCCTTGTTCCACTAACCAGTTAACTCTTATCGGAATCTGTCAACACCACCGTCGCACCGTCATAGATCTATTAACACTTAACAGTAATAACATAAAACCGATTAGGCTATAACACCATGATTAACATTTAATCCATTGTCAAAAGGAACGATTATTAGGTTACTCTTAAACAATGTAAACAGTCAGAAATTTAATAAAATTGAAGCATGCATCTCATACAATTGCATCACCCAAGTATTTAAACTCGAGTCCGTGTAACACAAGTGGCTCTGATACCACTGTTGGATCACCGGCACCCCTACGGCTCAGCAGAAAAATTTAATAATCGACGACCCTAACCACAGATCCATGTGTGAGGAATGAATCGGGGTGAAAAGGGTTACGAAATTACCTAATGTTTGTTCTGAGTAGACAGCAACTTCTCAACAATGTGTAGCTAATCTACAATCGAACCAAGCCGCAATCTATCGAGACTCCGACCTCTACGTAATCCACCCAGTTGACTACGAACGGAAGAAATCCCCAAAACAGTTCTGAAAGTAATTTTTCTTTGACGGCTGCTAGACCCCAAAAACAAAGAAAAACGGGATTCTTATATCCTATTATTTTTTAGGTTTTTTTAGGAATTAAATAAATATAATAATATTTTAAACCGAAAATTATAATTACATTAATTATAATATAATTTCGGTAAACCATATATTTATTTGAATTCATATGCTAACCAAATTCATGTCCTCATTATGCGTACAACAAACCTGTACATAATGTGTTGGAAATTCGATTACCGATTTAAATTAATTCTATAATTAATTTAATTCAAGCGAAACCCAAAAATAATACCAACTATGGTTTATTCCGTTTATTTCAACTATAGGGTGTGACCCTGTAGGTTCCTGTAACGTTAGCAGTAATACTAGAACGATTCCAATGTTACAAACAATGAGTGGCATCTAGCAATGCGTCATTGCTACCTAAGTCACAAGAGATCATGATTCGACATAACCTTTTTTTTATGATTAACCTTTTATGCAATAATCCTTAAGTCCTTTATCTCTAGATTGGACACAAGTCATGGAATAGTCACACTTGTATAGTTCATTCCACGTTCCTTGATACCTTAAGCAGACTACAATATACAAATAAGTATGACATCTCATATCAACTTATTTGAGCATGGCCATGCATTTCTAGTCTCACTTAATCAAGTGGCCCAAGATATTACTCCCATTATGCAGAAGGGACTTATTCTATATCGACCAACCATATCCCTCTACATCGATTGTGGTATATCCAACATCAGCCTTTATAGAACAACCAGTTACGGTGTACGTTTGACTGTACCAAAATATACTATTCACGATGTTGGGATTATGATGATCTCAAGTCTGAGGATCATATACATATTAATTACTATGAGTAATGTCGTGACAATTACATAATAATCTAGGAAACATACTCATAATGGGTCAATCCAATATGTTGTTCTCTAACACACATATTCATGCATCGATTCTGACATTCCATATCAATGATAACTCTTTATCATCAATCAACTACATGTTAGTCTTAATGCATTATCGTTTTCCTATCTAACAATAATACTTGACTAAGGATCTTTTAAGAATAATCATATTATTCTTAGGACATTATTATAAAATAGTTTATTTATACACACAGAAAAGAAACTGAAATAATAATGGTAACGCCTTATATTAATAAACATGATAAATCAAGTATATTATTACAACCATCCCATGATTGATCTTTGGGCATACTCTAACACATGTTTAGGTAGGTGTTGTTGTGTGTGTTTGAGGTGCCTTTGAATGACATATTGGTTAGTTGAATTAGGAATTTTGGAGTGGAAAATATATGCATGTATAGGTATGCTTTGATGCATTGTAGGCATGCACAAATTTTTCAAGTGTTTATGCATAAAATGGTATAGGAAATGGCTTGTTTTTAGGCAAATTTATGTCCACACGGCCTGAGACACGGCCGTGTGACTGATCGGCTGTTTAACGTCATAGTAATAATGTGCAAGCGTACACTGTCAATGTAAGATAGTAGACAGATGTGAGTTTGTAGAATATCGATCTGATAGGGATGGTTGTCTTTTGTTTATTAATGTCGATGCAATAACTAGATAGAAATGAGATAAATTGTGAGGATAGTTGTTGAAGCAAAAACATGAAAACAATAAAATAAAATATGATAATGATAAACTGAGATCCCCAACATAAATCTTCAGTAGAATAATAAGTGCTTACAAGGTGTAAAAGGATAGGTGATTGTCAAGGCAATAAATTTCAATGTATATCTTACCAAGCGTCACTCCTCTATTTAATCTGAGACTTAAACACGTACATTAACCCTACCTTCCTATGATGGCAATATGGCACTATTATGAACAAGTGGACTAAATTCCTCTAATCCTCACTCAACTTCCGTTTTAATGTTTGTTGGCTCGAACTGTCACTGCACTTTCAAGTGTCAATGACTGTAATAACACTTTTGTGTTAAGAAATAGTCAAACCCCAAGATTAAACAATAAAATCAAGATTGAATAAGATAACAATTAACCAAGAATTCATGCGTACTTTCATACAAACAGAAATCAGAGAGTAATCACTAGCATTTAGAAAGAAATAAGAAAGAATCGAGTGAAGAATAGTATTCCTAGACAACTCGATTGAATCTCGCTATTCCCTCTTGTCTTGCACTTAGGTCTCCTCATCAGAAGCTAATCTACATCAATTTTCACGTTGGCTCACCCCTGAGTGGCTTAAGTTGCCATAACCGCAAGCTTCAAGGTAAGATGAAGAAGATGATGGTCAAGAAAAAGCTTTCCTCTTCTGTTTTTATTCTCACGTAACCCTTTTACGTATAGGTTGGTTATACTATACTGGACAGCTCACGCATTTTTAGTTCTTATCTAGATGGCTGTCAGGTGCAGTGACAATTCTAGACATAATCTGGAATTAACTCATACAACGACATTAACGCAAAAAGATATCAAAATTAAGGATAAAATAGGTTAGGATTCACTAAGTTATAAAATGCAATTTACTAAACTAAAAATGATAAAATATATGTTAAGGATAACTAAATGGAGAAAATTTAACCAATAAGTAAGGAGGAAAACCTATGTCCTTTCTAGTGGTATCAGTGACTTAACAGTTTGTGGCACATGGCCAGGTGACACGACCTTTTTTCATCTGGGAATTCCTTTGTATGCAAGTTAGTGAGTTACACGGCCTAGCACACCTCCTGGCACATGTGCGTGTGACATGACCGTATGAGCTTACTTTGAGAGTTACACGGGTGAAGACACAGGCTGGGACACGATCGTGTACCCCTAGTTCGAAGGTTACATAGCCTAAGACATGGGAGTGTGTCTCAGCCGTGTGACCCCTATATCTAAATTTTTGTAACTTTTTCCTAGACTTATCGAATATTTTCAATTTAGTCACTAATTTTTTTAAGGCCTTGAGGACTTGATTTAGGGACAGAATGTGCATGTATGATTGATATATGATATGTTTATGTTAGTGAATGAAATATTATCTAAATGTTTTTTATTGTACGATATTACTTTCTAACCCTAATTTGATGAAAGATAAGGGTTAGGGGTATTACATTTAGTGGTATCAGAGCTACGATTTAGTCAGTTTTAAAACTGAACGTAGAATGTATAGATTCTAGAAATACATGCCATTATATAACTTGTGATAGTGTGATAACTCCTGACTCAGTTTGAACTATGTTTTCATATAGATAAGATGTCATCCAGCTTAGCTGATTCCGATGAAGTTGATAGTAACGCTCAAGTCTCATTTTACGGAGCAGCATCTAGTGGTAGTAGGCTAGCATCTGGGCTCCAAAGAGGAGAGGCTAAAGAAGCCTTGTTCTAGATGATTTTTGAATCATTTACTGAGTTCGTTAGAATGAACCTTGGCTCAACAACCTCCACCCCCCCCGTAACCCAATCGGTCCCCGTAGTTCCTCAGGGTTTGGAACCAATACGAGTGAGTAAGCCTCTAGTTGATAAAATTTGAAAGTATGGGGCTGAAGAGTTCCATGGTACAGCCAAAGACGATCCATAGAGAGTCGAGTTCTAGTTAGAAAACACAATTAGGGTTTTTGATGAATTATCTTGTACACCGATTGAATGCTTGAAATGTGTTGTTTCTCTATTGAAAGACTCAGCTTATCAATGGTGGAACTTGTTGATCACGGTAGTACCGAGGGATCAAGTAAACTCAGAATTCTTCCAGGCAGAGTTTAGAAAGAAATATGTGAGTCAAAGGTTCCTAGATAAGAAACGCAAAGAGTTTCTTGAATTGAAGAAGGTAGTATGTAAGTAGCTGAGTACTAGAGGTTCCTATGTGCACTCAGTTTGAAGACGGCCTAAATGAGGATATCAAGTTGGTAGTTGAAATTCTGGAATTGAAAGAATTTGTATTACTGATTGACAGAGCAGATAAGGTTGAAGAACTCAGCAAAGCAAAAAGAAAATTTGATTTAGAGACTCGTGATATGAGAAAACAACCTATGGGTAAATCATTCTCATCTCCATCAAAGAAGTCAAAAGAATATCATAGTCATTCATTAGCTTCGGTGGCTTATTCTACGAGAGATAGAGGAAAATAACATTCGAGCTCGAAACCTTAGGCTACATTAGTAGCGAGTGTGGGCATTGTCAAAAACAATAAGCCTAAATGTCAGCAATGTAATAGATGACACTTTGGTGAATCCAAACTAAAAGACTGGCCATGTTTTAAATGTGGTTCCTATGATCATTATCTTAATGTAGTTTTTAGAGGTTTAAGGGTTGAGGATTAGGCGTAGATGACTAATTAGGTGAACGGAATTCGTTTTAGGTGAAAAGGTTAAGCATAGATCGAGTTATGAGCATTCTAAGTTTGTTATGTTAAATTTTGGTTGCATGAGAACTTAGAATAGGTTGATGTTTTTAGTTAGTTTAAGTGAGACCTTGGCTACTGTCTGATTATGAGTTTTGTATGATTATTGTGGGTAAAGCCTCAAATTCATTGGAGCCTTCTACAACTTAAAGGAAAAGCTAGTTTGAGCTTTCGACTACTCGATGAAAGCATAGTGGTAAGTGTTTGGAATCACTGCTCGTAGACATGAGTCATGTGTCATTTGGGAATTTATTAGTAGCCTAAACCCCTACTCTAAATTTCGAGTGTAAGTTTTCTTGTATCTATATTTTCTTTTTGTTTTTTTACTTATATGGTTATATGAGAAGCTCAAATGTGTGATACGTGGATATGGTAACTGTTGTGAAAGGTACAAATGTATACATGATATGTTATATGACAGTGATAGTGTTTTACAAAAGATGCTAACATGCAGTGATAGTGCATGGATAATTAGGAAGTCATATGTGTTTGTTTTCAAATATTTTGGCCTTGTGATCTTGAAACTATTAATATAGTTGGCATGCCATAGGATTGTGAGTACTCACCTATATGTACAGTGATTTTTGGGTGTTGAAGCCCTGGGATATGTTGGAGGGATGAGAGAATGTGAGCTAAACTTCATTCAATGGGACATATGAAGGGAAATAAGGAGAGTGTTAGCTTTATGCTACACTTTTAGGACATGTTTGGCTTAAAAATTCTATGTTTGGTGTGTTGGAGATCCATGTATCCAATGCGTGATGATAGAGCTCACTATATGTTTAATAACTCAAGTGCCAATCTATCATACTATATTTAATTGTGTGGAGCATGTTTTATGCTTAATGGAGTATGTGCTATATTGTCAATTTATCATTATATGTGATTTGTGAGAAATGTAATATATGCTTGACTAAATATGTGTTACATGGTATATGTGTTTGCTTGAATATGTAAATGCTATGTAGAAGAACCAGTAGATAATGCATGGTTAGGTACTCTGCGACACTAGGCATAGTACTATTGTAAATGTACGTACAAATGGTTGTCTTTAGGATGCAAGATGATATGTTTGTGATGTGATTATTCTAATCACTCACTAAGCTTGTTAAGCTCACCTACTCCCTTCTTTACCTATTGTAGGTTAGTTGTGTGCCGGTGTGAGCGGTGTGGTTTTCGAGAGGTGATCTAAGCCAGTTTTGTGTTATTCTATAGGTGTTCTTTATTTATTTACATTTTGGGTAAAAGGCAATGTGGTAGACTTTTTTGTGGACATGTTAATTTCTAGACATTTTTCTGGTTATTGATTTTGTTTATAAGCTTTAAGAGTTATGATTATGCTTAGGCTATAAACATTGATGATGGCATGGTGTTTCTATCTTGGACACGTTTTTGACATGTTGAACTATCGAATTTTGGCCGTTGGATAATTATTTGTTTAAGTATATGATGCATGATGTTTAGAAACTAAACAGGAATGAATTATTTGCTTATGTAAGATGCATTTTTGAGGTCTAGAGCAGGCGTATCAATATTCATGTGGTTAAATTGATACCTCTGTGTCTTGAAACGAGCAGGATGTCAGATTAGATATTTGGTATTGATACCTTTGCTCGAGGATAAATACTCGGGGTCAAAATATCGATATTTCATGACAGGTACCAATAACTTTCGATACTTTGGGATTTTGGTCGAGAAACAAAATGTAAGTTTGATATCATTTTTCCAAGTGGTGTCGTTACCTATGGAGAAGTTTTGGAAATTTTTTAAATGGACCTTACGCATGTTTCAATATTATTATATGTCTATTTGATGTATGGTTAGCATGTAACATTGATAACTAACAAGTATAATTGACTTAAAACCTATACAAATACTAAAATGGACGATGCTTTGTTTAGAATGAACTTTTACTTGTTGTATATGACATGAAACGGTGGTGTGGCATCCCGTATTCATGCTTATCGACTAGGCTAGGTATAGAGTGTTAGATGAAATAAATTTGATATCAATTATTTCCTTATAGGATTTTGGAGTCGTTTCTCTTGATTTATTTGCATCTAATTTCTTCATTTATTTTCATATATATATGAATTCTATCTAAGAAGAACTTCATTCCAAACCATCTGAAAGGCTAGTAAAGCATTCCTTTTTACTTTTTTGTTGGTTTCTTTTATCTTTTGATCTTTTTTTGTGATGGCAACATCAGGCAAGAAAACTTTGAAGAAGAAAAATTGAGATTAAGATCATTGAAAATGAGGACGATAAGCTCATCTCATTTTCAAAATGATGTACAAGAATTTATAAGAAAACCTCTAAGCTCTCCACTTTATTTGGTGGTGAGATTATTTTTATTATTTTCTCACCAATTGGTAAGGCTTATTCATTTCATCATCCTTTTGTTAAATCTATCGCTAAACGATTTTGGAACCCAAACAAACCTCTTAATGAAACCAATCATGCTCCTGTTGAGGATTATCATAAGGAAAAAATCTACTTGCTTGTCCAAGATTTAAATGAGGTACATGACTAACTATATGCATAAAAAAAACAAAGGGAGATTTCTTGGTTGACGTCATTGAAATCTTGGACAAGTTGATACTTACCTTACGGTAAGCCTCAAAAGGAGCATGAGTGGTTTCATTAAGAGGTTGGTTTGGGTTCAAAAATCATTTAGTGACAGTTTCAACAGAAGGATGACCAAAATAAATATGGCTTACTAGTTGGTGAGAAAATAATAAAAATAATCTCACCACCACATAAGGTGGAGAGCTCAGAGATTTTCTTATAAATACTTGTACATCGTTTTGAAAATGAGATGAGCCTATCATCCTCATTTTCAATGATCTTAATCTCAATTTTTCTTTTTCCCCCAGTTTTCTTGCCTAAGCTTGCCATTACAAAAATGTTCAGAAGACAAAAGAAACTAGCAAAAAGTTAAAAAGGAATGCTTTATTAGCCTTCTAGATGGATTGGAATGAAGTTCTTCTTGGATAGAATTCATATATATAGGCAAAAAAAATGAAAAATTAGATGCAAATAAATCAAGAGAAACGACTCCAAAATCCTATAAGGAAATAATGGATGTCAAGTTTATTGCATTGCAAATTACGGTAAATTTTAGAATAGGTTAAGATTTACTACCATTGAGAGTATGATGATGCTCTCAATAACTTTTGAAATGACTCAGGTTTTGCTTCTCTCCTTTTATGATGCAAGAAATATCGCAATTTATGCATTAGAGTTATATAGAGAAGAATACATGAAGAAAATCAAATTATTCTAAGTTTTAAGAACTCAACTCTTAGTGGTACTACGAATTGTAGTAATAACAAGTTGTTGAATGAAAATTGAACACCTAAATTAAAACTTCACACTGAATAATATTATCTTGTTTAGGATTTTCCATGTGCAAAACTTGATATGGAATATTGTAAGAAGAGAAAGAGAGCATATTCCACTTTCATATATTCTTTTGTTTATGTTCATGTGGAATCTTGTACTACTATTGAAAGTATGATGATGTTGTCAATAGCATCTGAAATCACTCATATTTTGCTTCTCTACTATTTTTATTTTATGATGCATGAAATATCACAATGTCTACATCAAAGTTATATAAAGAAGAATAGATGAAGAAAATAAATTGTTCTAAGTTTTAAGAATTCAACTCTTAGTGTTACTGAGAATTGCAGTAATAACAAGTTGTTGAGTGAAAATTGAACACCTAAAATTAAACAACTTCACATTGAATAAGGTTATCTAGTTTAGGATTTTCCATTGGCAAAAATTTGATGTGCTAAAAATTGAACACCTAAAAGTAAACAACTTCTCACTGAATAAGGTTATCTAGTTTAGAAATTTCCATGTTCAAAATATAAGAAGGTAACTATGTTTCTTGAATGCAATATAAATCTTGTGTTATGATCGTATATATATTATATCAAATATGTATTCAAATGAAAAAAAACATGATATTATAGTGCACTTTAAGTGAGATTTATGTGGAAAAGTATCAAAAATTGATACTTTTATTCAGTATAATTAAAATCTCACCCTAGAATAACTAATAGAATATTTAAAAAATGAAAGACTTCTAAATAAATCAAGAAAAAAGGCTCCAAAAACCTATAAGGAAATCATGGATATCAAATTTATTGCATTGCAAATTATGGTAAATTTTAAAGCAAGTTAGGTTGTACTACCATTGAAAGTATGTTGATTCTCTCAATAGCATCTAAAATGACTAGGATTTTGCTTCTCTACTGGTTTTATTTTATGTTCCATGAAAATCACAATGTCTGCATCAGAGTTATATAGAAAAAAATAGATGAAGAAAATCAAATTGTTCTAAGTTTTAAGAATTCAACTCTTAGTGTTACTGTGAATTGCAATAATAACGAGTTGATGAATGAAAATTGAGCACCTAAAATTAAACAACTTCACAAAGAATAGGGTTATCTAGTTTAAGATTTTCCATGTGCAAAAACTTAATATGGAATCATGTTAGAAGAGAGAGAGAGAGAGAGAGAGAGAGAGAGCGAGAGAGAGAGAGAGAGAGAGAGATCATATTCCACTATGACATATTCTTCTCTTTATGTTGCATGAAATCTTTTTAACATTATCTTGAAACCGAAGAGTGTATTAATAATATATGCAAATTCACAAGCTTGAGCTCAAATGCTAGCACAACAGAATGCAACAATTTTATTAATCACCGATTTATTTAAATTAAATTGTTGATACAACCTAATAATTGGAAATGAAATAGTCCTAGACCTTAAATAGTTAAGGCTCGGGAATGCTACAACAAACATAAAAACTCAAGTTTTGGGGTGTGTGATAGTAATAGAATAAACATATGTTTTCTCACTACTTATTAGTTAATTTGTCCCTATTTAGTTATCTTTAGCACATATTTTAGCATTTTCAGTTCAGTAAATTGCATTTTATAACTCAGTTGATCTTAACCTATTTATCCTTAATTTTGTCATGTTTTGGTATCGATGTCGCTGCATGAGTATTTCCAGATTGCGCCTAGAATAGTCACCGCACCTGACAATTGTTCAGATAAGAACAAAAATGTGTGAGTTGTCCAGTCTGGTATAACCAACTTGTACGTACAGAGGCAGTATGATTTTGATGAAAGGGCACCTGTGCTATTTGGAAGAATGTAAATATTCATGTGAAAAGGAAAAAAAAGGCCTTTTAGGGGGTATTATCTTCTTCAGCCTATCTTTTGAAACTTTTCAAATATGGTAGCTTAAGTCTCCTACGGGTGAACCGACGTGGAAGGGACGCAGATCAGCTCTTGACGAGGAGCCCTAAGTGCGACACAAGAGGGAATGGAGAGATTCAAGTCGAGATAGTCTAGGAATAGTATTCTCCACTTGTTTCTTTTATATTTCTTTTCTAAACAATAGTGATTATTTTCTATTTCATGGTTATATAGAAGTACAAATGATTTCTTGGTGTAATGTTATTTTATTTAATCTTGCTTCTACTGTTTAATCTTTGGGTTTGAACCAAGCCAGTAATATTTCAAATCCTGAATTCTAATGGGAAATTTGTTGGACTTCCACATGAAGATGCGCGACAACATCTTAAATCATTTTTATTGATTTGTGCTTCCTTTAGTCAACAAGGTTTTCCTGATGACACTTTGAAGATGCAATTATTTCCTTATTCCTTGTAGGCAAGAGCTTGTACTTGGTTCCTTGGATACCTGCCGGATCAATTACTTCTTGGAATGCACTAGCAACACAGTTTGTTTTGCTCTTTAACCCGCCGACAATGAATGCTCGTCTTTGAAATGATATTACAGCTTATCATCAACTGGATGATAAGAATCTTCACACTACATAGGATTGTTATAAATCTTTACTTCAACATTTCCCCATGCACGACATTCAACATTAAGCACAAATTGAAATTTTCTATAATGGGCTAAATTCAAACACGACGAATCTTGCTGACGCATCAACCAATGGTCATTTTCTGGATTGTACTTATAATGATGCTGTTGGAATTCTTGAGAGAATTGCTCAGAATGATGATCAATATCCTATCTCTAGAGCTGCACAAACAAAAGTTACTCCGGGAGTTATTGAAATGGACACAATATCTGCACTTAGTGGTCAAGTTTCTTCTCTTGCAAATATGATAAAAAAATATGCAAGGGACTTGTGACGTTGAACCTATACAAGTCACTCAACAAGTTAATGTTCCTACCTTTTGTTGTGATATTTGCAGTGACAACAATAGCTATGAAGATTGTCCACAGCATGCAGAGAATGTCTTTTATGTTAGTAACATCCACAATAATTCTTATGGCAACTCTTATAATAATTTTCCACCCAATCTACAATCTTGGGAAACCCAGACTACTAGGCAAAATGTTTTGACATTCTAATATGAGAATATATCTACTCAAGGTAATTATAATCGAAGACAAGGGAATTACAATCAACAATAACAGAGCTACAATCACAACACTTAGATGCATCCACAACAAAGTCAGATGCATCCACACTAGAATCAAATGTAGCCACAACACTCTCCAATGCCAAATCAGCATGTTCAAGGACATCAACACTAATAGTACACGCAAGCTTCTTATTTTGACCCGTTAGTCGCTCTTGAGGCTTTAATGCGGGAGCATATTACTTGTACAGAATCTATTGTGTAAGGGAATTCATCTTTTATTTGGGCGTTGAAGGCACAATTAGGACAACTTGCTTCGAATCTGAATACTCGACCATTGGCCACACTACCTAGTGACATAGAAAATCCCAATTCGAGGGGGAAAGAACACTACAAGGCTATCACTCTTAGGAGTGGTAAACAAACTGGCGAGCCGACTACAGACTCTACTATAGCACCTCAAGATACTGGTGAACTGATCCCTGGTGAAAAGGTTAAATCTAAAGAGCTTATCGATGTACCAGACAAAGAAGTTCCACAAATTGTCATTCATATGCCTAATGTTTGACCCTCGAAACTGTCAATGCAGTCAAACGTGTGGGCATAATCAAATGTATCTCCACTTTTACCTTTTCCACAAAGATTCAAGGAGAATGAGTAGGATAAGCAGTACCAACAGTTCTTGAACACACTAAAACAACTTCAGGTCAATATTCCTTTAGTAGACGGTCCTATGTAAATTCAGAATTATGGGTGATTTATGAAAGAGCTCTTTTCCAAGAAGAAGATGCATAGTGATATTGAAACTATTGCATTCACAGATGACTGTAGGGTTGTTTTGACAAATAAGTTGCCCCCCAAAATGAAATATCCTGGGAGCTTTACTATTGCATGTTCAATTGGCAACCATTATTCGGGTAAGGCTTTATGCGACTTGGGAGCTAGCATCAACCTAATGCCACTATCTACTTTCTGAAAGTTGGGAATTAGTCATATGAAACCTACTGTTGTGACAATGCAACTAGCAGATCGATCCTTGGCTCAACCTGAAGGGAAAATCAAAGACATCTTAGTTCGTGTGGATAAATTTGTTTCTCCAGCTGATTGTATCATACATGACTGTGAGGCAGACAAGAAGGTTCTTATAATCTTGGAACGACCATTTTTAGCCACCGGACGAACTGTAGTTGATGTTTACAAAGGTGAACTAACAATGCAACTTAATGATGAGCACGTTACCTTCAGCGTTTTTGAATCTATTCAATGCAAGGATAAAGAATAATGTTATATTATCGATGTGCTAGATGATCTAATTGACAAAGAATTTAATGACCACAGCACAATACTCTCTGAGGAGTTTGTAGTGACATCTGATGATGAATTCTTAGATGATTGTGACAACATGGTTGAAGTTAATAATATTGAACTCAGGCATGGATAGCAGATTGAATCCTTAGACTTAGCCAATAGAACAACTCAAATTTTCAAGCCATCTATTGACGAAGCTCCTACTCTGGAATTGAAACCACTACCTACTCTTCTTAAATATGTCTTTCTTGGTGCTAACAATACTCTCCCAGTTATTGTCTCTGCAACACTAGATGTATCTCATGAAGAGAAATTGTTTCATATTCTTAAGTAGCATAAATGAGTTGTTGCTTGGAGCATTATCAATATTCGAGGCATTAGTCCATCTTTTTGCATGCACAAGATCAAGTTGGAAGATGAAGGTAAGTAATCGATTTGGCAACAAAAAAGATTAAACGACAAGATGAAGGAAGTTGTTAAGAAAGAAACTATAAAATGGCTTGATACTGGAATTATTTACATTATTTTTTATAGCAATTGGGTAAGTCTAGTGCAATGCGCTCCTAAAAAGAGTGGCACCACTGTGGTTAGCAACGACAAAGATTAATTAATTCTTACACGCATTCCTACGGGATGGTGAGTCTGTATGGACTATCGCAAACATAATGCTGCCATAAAGAAGGACCACTTCCCACTTCCTTTCATAGACCACATGTTGGACAGGCTTGCTGGAAAAGCCTATTATTGCTCCTTAGACGACTATTCTGGGTACAATCAAATTGCTATTGCATTGGTGGATTAGGAGAAAACAACTTTCACCTGTGCCTTTGGAACTTTTTCTTTTCGCCGTCTACCTTTCAGTCTTTGTAATGCACTAGCCACATTTCAAAGGTGCATGATGGCAATATTCTCGGATATGATTGAAGATTCTTTAGAGGTTTTTATGGATGATTTCTCAGTCTATGGGAATGATTTTGATCATTGCGTTGACAATTTGGATAAAGTATTGAAGGGATGTGAAGGCATACATTTTGTTCTAAATTGTGAAAATTTTCATTTCATGGCAACTGAACGCATTGTGTTAGGCCATCGCATATCTAGTCAAGGCATTGAAGTAGACAAAGATAAAGTGGAAATCATTGACAAATTACCATCACTAACAAATGTGAAAGGTATTTGATGTTTTCTTGGGCATGCGGGGTTTTACCGAAGATTTATTAGAGATTTCTCGAAAATTGCAAAACCCTTATGCTTATTGCTGGAACAGAATAAAAAATTCTTCTTTGACGGTGCATATCTGGATGCATTTATTCAATTAAAAAAGCAGCGAGTAAATGCACCCATTGTCATTAAACCAGATCTGTTTCAACCTTTCGAAGTTATATATGATGCAAGCGATTTTCTTGTGGGTGTTGTTCTAGGACAACGCAAGGGAAAAATATTTCACACCATCTATTATGCAAGAAAAACTCTTAAAGAGGCTCAAATCAATTATAACACTACAGAGAAAGAATTGTTGGCTACAATATTTTCTTTCAACAAGTTTCGTTCTTATCTTGTTGGCTCAAAGGTTACCGTATTTACTGATCACTCAACGTTGAGATATGTTTTTGCAAAAAAGGATGCAAAACCAAGACATATACGTTGGATCTTACTATTGAAAGAATTCAAGATCAAGATAAAATACCGAAAGGTTCAAAGAATCAAGTTGCAGCCCATCTCTCTCGATTGGAAGTTGGTAGTGAAGATGGAAACAAACTTCAAATTGTCAATGCATTCCTAGATGAGAAGTTATTTGCTGTAGATACAATCCCTTAGGATGCAGATTTGGTTAATTATCTAGTGTGTGGAAAACTCTCATTGGAACGAGCCATATTTATTCAAGGTATGCAATGACAACATCATTCAGTGTTGTGTTTCGAAAAAGGAGGTGCTTTCAATCCTGAAGCATTGTCATGATGCTCCTTATGGAGGTCATTTCGGTGGCATGCGAACTACCGCTAAGGTACTCCAATCAAGATCCTACTGGCCTTCATTATTGAAAGATGCCCACAATTTCTTAAATTAATGCGATACGTGTCAGTACACTAGTTTTATATCTCGACACAATGAAATGTTCCAACAGCCAATTATAGAGGCTGAATTGTTTGATGTTTGGGTATGGATTTCATGGAACCATTTCCATGTTCATTAGGAAATCTTTATATATTAGTAGTTTTTGACTACGTCTCGAAGTAGGTTGAAGGTGTTGCAGTCCCAAAGGATGATGCAAAGACAATGTTTAAATTTTTTCACAAGCATATACTCACCCGCTTTGGCACACCGAAGGCATTGCTTAGTGATCAGGGTACACACTTTCATTGCAACCAAGTGGCAGCCACACTGAAGAGATATGGAGTTAATCATAGAATGACTACTACTTATCATCCGCAAACTAATGGACATGTTGAAGTATCGAATCGATAAATTAAAAACATTTTTAAGAAGGTTGTGAACCCTTCGAGGAAAGATTGGTCTTCTAGACTGGATGATGCTTTATGGACATTGCAAACAGAAAACAAAAATCCATTAAGGATGTCATCGTATCAATTGGTTTTTGGGAAAGCATGTCACTTGCCAGTTGAATTGGAGCACGAATAAATGTGGGCAATAAAGCAAGTGAACATGGAATATGAAGCTGCTGGAAAGAAAAGGCTATTGGATATCATTGAACTAGAGGAGATTAGGTGAAATTCTTATGAAAACGCTACAATTTACAAGGATAAGACCAAATGATGGCATGATAGAATTTTTTTGTAGCGACAATTTATCGCGGGTAAGAAGTTTTATTATTCAATTCTAGACTGAAATTGCACCCGCGTAAATTGTGCTCATGTTAGTCTAGACTTTTTGGAGTTGTCAAAGTATTTCCTCATGGTGCAGTCACAATTAGAGATTTACATGATGGACACTAGTTCAAAGTGAATGGACAGCGGTTGAAACACTATTTTGGGAATAGTAATCAAAAGCAAGTATAGACCATTAAATTGGTCGAAAAGTTATTTTATTTTATTTTATTTTTGTTCAAGTTTTTTTACTTCTTTTTTTTCCAAAATAATTAGCTACCATTGTCAACACAGTTGGGCTTTATTGTCAACATAGTTCGTACTATTGTACTGTCACTTATGACTCATCAAGAATGAGGGCATATCAGAAATTTCAGATCCTACCGTTTGATAAAAAGTGACCTAGCCATTTGATCTGTTTGAGTGGGTGCAATTCTCATTAGACATATTTATTCCCGCTAGCTTTATATCCCTTCAC
The DNA here is from genome assembly GCF_007990345.1 of Gossypium hirsutum. Lineage (NCBI taxonomy): Eukaryota > Viridiplantae > Streptophyta > Magnoliopsida > Malvales > Malvaceae > Gossypium > Gossypium hirsutum. The sequence goes on from NC_053446.1 coordinate 29,218,381, forward strand.
AAAAGTCACACCTTTCCATATTCTTCTTTCACTCGCTATAAACCCCCTTTCCACTATGCTGACTATACATATATAAAGCAGGTATTTTTATTCACTTTCTCTTCCCTAAGCTCGTACCTTTACAACTTTAAATTTTCTTCACTCAAAAAAATATGGCAATAACAAAAGGTTCAGTCAAGAAAGCCACCAAGTCTGTTAAAGAACACTCGTCCTCTGCAACTGTAGTTCGTGAACTGGAATCCTCCATGCCAATGGAGAAAAAGGAGCCGGTGATCTTTTGAATGAAAGCAGCCAAGGATAGTTTTCAAGACAACATTTTAAAGTGAAACTTCCACCCAGAACAGGACATTCTCCTTTCGCAACAGCAAGACTTGGGCAAACAAGTCTACAAAAACATTTCTAAGCAAAAGTGGGAGACTTTTTACACTCATCCTGAAAGTTATTCTCCTTCATTGGTACATGAGTTTTACACTAACCATTATGACCATGAGTTAGAGTTCATCTTTTTTCGAGAAGGCTTAATCCCATATGCTAAAAAAAATCAATGAGTTGTGCAACACTAAAATGGTTGTAGATGAACACTCCAAATTCATTAAGGATATCACAGACGACAAAAGTGACCTGTTGGTGAAAGATATATGTGTCAAATGAGCATTGTGGATGGGTTCACATCAAGGGAATTATATGATGCACCGACGCTTCCTAACACTGCAAAGCGAAATCTGGTTTCATTTTGTCAACTGCCAGCTACAACCCCCTACTCACAACACCACAGTCACCCTCGATAGAATGTGTCTGATTTATTCAATTTCAAGTGCAGAAAGATTGATGTCGACGTAATACTCAACCAGGAAATTGCTAACTGCGCCGCAAGGAAATCTGGAATTTTGGTTTTCCCATCGTTGGTGATGCTATTGTGCCAACAGAAAGGGATCGTGCCTCGTGATGATGAAAAGCCCGTGGATAATAAGGGGCCAATCAATGACGCCTCTATTGAAAGAATGACTCATGTGAAAGATACGCTGACAATGAAGGAGGCAGAGACAAGCAAGACGAGGAAAGGCAAAACTAAGGCAAAAAGTAAGGGAACAAACCTGACTGCAAAGACATCATTGTTGCACAGAATGAAGGATATCGATAAGGTGGAAAATTCCATCAACAATAAGCAGATCAGGCTTGTCACTATAATAGAGGATATAGACAGATCCTAAAATTTGTTCTATACTTATATCAATGCTTGGAACAACTCTATTGTAGCCGCATTAAGTCAGTTAAGCCCGATCCCACTCCCAAAATTTCTAGTGTTCCCATCGATCATCCGAGATTAAGAACTCTCATTCAAGGATGATAATTTAGGGGACCGAGACAGATCACTGGCATCCCTACCCATTGTGCACGTCTCTGTTGATGAGAAAGAAGAGGAATCAAGGGACATTTAGAAGTGCATGCAAAGGATTGATAGTCTGGTCGAGGGTGACTTCATTGCTGGTCAAGAGGAACCTGCTGTTGAAGAGGAAGTTGTTGTTGGAGAGGAGGAAGTACTTACTACAGATGTGAACAAGAAGGACAAGGAAGAAGATGCTAAGAAAGAATCTGCTCAGAACATTGTCACTACACCTGAGTTTGTGGGTGCAACTACTCATAATTTAGAGGAAAATGGAGCTATATTGATAGAAGCTGCAAAGGAAGCAACCGATAATGCCAAGGCAGAGCTGAAACCTGATGTACAATCCAAGGACTGTACGAAGCCCAAAGAAAAGAAGTGAAAGCCCTCCAAAGGCAAAAACTGCAAGAACGAGGAGAAAGAAGAAACATCGTGTAGCTACATCTGTGTTCATGCATTGCACGTAACTATAATTTTTATTTTCTTATTGCACATTGTAGTTGCATTTCTATTGTGATTGCATTTTAATTTTAGTGCATTGAGGACAATGCAAACTTTATGTTTGGGGGAATGCATATGGGGTTTGGAAATACACCCACATTTAAAAAAAATTGGGTTTAATGAAGCATGCAAGGTATATTTGTGGTTAATGAAAATTGTTAGAAAATTTTTGTTACATTCGATGCTTAATTCTTGAATCATGTGAATTATCAATAAATGAGTTGGATAAATTTGATTGAATGTTGTATCTTCAATTCTTTGATGAATGATTTAGGTTGCATTAGTAATGGATGAATAGTAGCATTCCTTGAATCTTGAGTGAATTTGCCTTTTACAACTGCTTATATATATAGTTATGAATAAGAGACATTCTAGAGTGGGTGTATTGTGAAATGTCAAAGAGGGAACACTCCAATGCAAGTGTTAGAAAAATGAATTTGGCCAAAGACTATCGCTGCATGAGTTTGTGTCGACGCAATTATATACTCCCTAGGCGTTTGTTGCATTCCATCGTTACTTCTCAGGAACAAAGGTATTGGAATGAAACGATATCCCTTATTCACAAAAAAAGACATATATTTATGATCTTTATAGATACTTAGTATTATACAATAAATGTTGTACTGGTAGATAGAATTTAGGATTTGAAGCATGATGCTGGTTTTGATAAAGCTACAATCTTATTCATTCATAGTTATATATTATCGATGCAATATTCTATCATCTGAATGTCACTCATTCATTGCGATTTTAGGTGATTCAAGTTGCTAAAACGATCATTTGCCTTAGTGAATTCTTGTGTAGCCTTGCTAGTTTCTATTTTACTTGAGGACAAGTAAAAACTCAAGTTTGGGGTGTGTGATAGTTCTAAAAAGAACATATGTTTTCTCCCTACTTATTGGTTAATTTGTTCCTATTTAGTTATCTTTAGCACATATTTTAGCATTTTCAGTTCAGTAAATTGCATTTTATAACTCATTGGATCTTAGCCTATTTATCCTTAATTTTGTCATGTTTTCGTACCGATGTCGCTGCATGAGTATTTCTAGATTGCGCTCAGAATTGTCGTCGCACTTGGCAGCTGTCCGAATAAGAACAAAAATGTGTGAGTTGTCCAGTCTGGTACAAGCAACTTGTACGCAAAGAGACAGCATGAGTCTGATGAAATGAAATCTGTACTATTTGGAAGAATATATATATTCACGTGAAAAGGAAAAGGAGAGGCTTTTTGGGGTATTATCTTCTTAAACCTGTCCTTTGAAGCTTTGCGGTTATGGCGACTTAAGTCTCCTCAGGTGAACCGACGTGGAAAGAAAGCATATCAGCTCCTAACGACGAGCCCTAAGTGTGACACAAAAGGGAATAGAGCGATTCAAGTCAAGATTGTCTAGAAATAGTATTCTCCACTTGTTTCTTTTATATTTATTTTCAAAACGATGGTGATTACTTTCTATTTCATGTTTGTACAGAAGTACACATAATTTCTAGGTTAAATGTTATTTTATACAATCTTGCTTCTACTGTCTAATCTTTGGGTTTGAATGTTTTTAGCATGGAAGTGTTATTGCAGTCACTGACATTGGAAAGTGTAGCGACAATTCAAGCTAACAAGCATGGCAACGAAAGTTTCTTGAGAACTAGAGGAATTTAATCCACTTGTTCTTAATAGTGTTCCATTGCCATCATCGGAAGGTCTGGTTAATGTGCGTCTTTAAGTCTTAGATTAAATGTAGAAGTTAAGCTTGGTAATATATTCATTGGAGTTTAATGCATCAACAATTTCCTCTCATTTTATACCTTGTGAGCACTTAGTATTCGGTTGAATATTCATGTTGGGGATCTCAGTTTATCACTATCATATTTTATCTTATTGTTTTCAAGTTATTGCTTCGACAACTATCCTCACAATTTATCTCGTTTCTATCTATTTATTGCACTAACATTGATAGACAAAAGACAACCATCCTCGTGGGATCGATATCTGACAGACTCATATCTATCTACTGTACTTGCATCGATAGTGTACGCTTGCACATTATTGCTGTGACGTTAAACAGGCAATTAAGAGTTGAATTTGTAAAACATAGAATAATTTAATTTTCTTCATATATACTTCTCAATGTAACTCTGATTCAGACATTATGATATTTCATGCATCATAAAATAAAACAAGTAAATAAGAAAAATCCAAGTCATTTCAGATGCTATTGACAAGATCATTAGACTCTCAATGGTACTATAGCCTAACCTGTTCTAAAATTTACCATAATTTGCAATGCAATAAATTTGAAATCCATTATATCATTCTAGGTTTTTAGAGCACTTTTTTCATGATTTATTTGCATTTAATTTCTTGAAACCCTAAACCACTAAACCCTAATTTCATTCCAAACAATCTTAAAGACAAGTAAAGCATTCCTTTTTAACTTTTTTAAAGCTTAGCCAAGAAAACTGGGGGAAAAAGAAAAATTGAGATTAAGATCATTGAAAATGAGTATGATATGCTCATCTCATTTTCAAAACGATGTTTAGGATTTTATAATAAAATCTTTGAGCCTCCACTTTATATGGTGGTGAGATTCTACTTACTATTTTCTCAACAACTAGTAATGCTTATTCGTTTGGTCATCCTTTTTTTGAAACTATTGCTAAATGATTTTTAAACGCAAATGAACGTTTTAATGAAACCATTCATGTTCCTATTGAGGCTTACTGTAAGGTAAGAATCAACTTGCTTGTCCAAGATTTCAATCAGGTCCACGACTAACTAGATGCATCAAAAGAAAAACAAACGGATGTTGGGAATTGACCTGATTAAGCAACAAAAAGGTAAAAAATAGCGGAAGAAATTAGAAATTGAACACACAATTTTAACGTGGAAAAACCCTTCAAAGAGGATAAAAAACCACAGGCAAAGATAATTTTACTATAATGGAAAAAGACCGAATAGTACAAAATATGGAGATAAAAAACTAAACCTCAAAACCCAAAAACAAAGAACCCTCAAAACGTAAACACAAAATTCTCAAGTGTTATGAGTTCTAATCTTTTAATGGTTGTTTATCTAAGGTTGTAAAAAAACCTATTTATAGGCTAAATTTCTAGGTCAAATAAATTATGCTAATAAATGCTAAATATATTATACTAATAAAAACCAAAGCTTCTAGAAAGATAGTATATTTTTTAACTTGACTTGCAAGCAATCTCTTATTTTATTTGAAAGGAGTTTGGGTCACACAACTCTAACAATAGAGATTTCTTTGGCCTAATAGTCATATAGAAGAGAAACTCATCATTGGTGGAAAACTCCCATTGATCAGCTTAACCCGAGGGAGCTTTACGAATGAGAAGAAAGTTTCGTAAAGTTTATCAACTTCCTGTTTGTCATGAGGGACAAGAAGACTACAAATATTTCCTCAATGCATGCTCCAATCAACAGTAGTTTTGTACCTCAAATTCCATGATGTTACATGTTAATTTTGTTGTTTTATTTTTTATGTTTGTTGCGTTTTTCAAGCTTGGGTGTCCTAAAGGCATACAAGAACCTATTTATGTAGCCAACCAACATATGGTCTATGATCTCTATTGTAGCATTCCCAAGCGTTGACAATTTAGGATGTAGGACTATTTTGATTCGAACTATCAGCTTGTATCAACAATATGCTTTCAATAAACCGGTGATTAATAAAATTGGTGCATCTTATTTTGCTAACATTTAAGCTCAAGCTTGTGAATTTGCATATATTAATGATACATTCTTCTATTTCAGGATACTGTTAAAAAGCTTTCATGCAACATAAAGAGAAGAATATATCAAAGCAGAATATGCTCTGTCTCTCACTTCTTACATGATTCCACATCAAGTTTTTGCATATGGAAAATCCTAAACTAGATAACCCAATTCAGTGTAGAGTTTTTCAATTTTAGGTGCTCAATTTTCATTCAACAACTGGTTATTTCTGCAATTCGTAGTAACACTAAGAGTTGAATTCTTAAAACTTAGAACAATTTGATTTTCTTCATCTATTTTTCCATATATAACTTTGATGTAGAATTATTTGCAATGTAATAAATTTGATATCAATGATTTCCTTACAGGTTTTTGGAGCCTTTTTTCTTGATCTATTTAGAAACCTTTCCTTTTTTCAACATTCTATTACTTATTATAGGGTGAGCTTTTCATATTACCAAATAAAGTTATCAATTTTTGATACTTTTCAACATATAATTCACTTAAAATGCACATTAATATCATGATTTTGTTTTCATTTGATGACATATTTGATATAAAATATATACAACCAATAACAAAAGATTTATATTACATTCAAGAAACATATTTACCTACCTATTTTTTGCACATGGAAAATCATAAACTAGATAACTTTATTCTGTGTGAAGTTGTTTAATTTTAGGTGTTTAATTTTTTTCACTCAAGGTTTTACACATGGAAAATCCATAACTAGATAAACTTATTCAATGTGAAGTTGTTTAATTTTAGCTGTTCAATTTTCACCCAACAACCTATTATTACTACAATTCATAGTAATGCTAAGAGTTGAATTCTTAAAACTTAGAACAATTTGATTTTCTTTATCTTTTCTTGTGTATATAACCCTGATGCAAACATTGTGATAATCCATGCATCATAAACCTAGGAGAGAAGCAAAATCCGAGTCATTTTAGATGCTACTGACAGCATCATCATACTTTTAACGGTACTAAAGCCTAACCTGTTCTAAAATATTCCATAATTTGTAATGTAATAAATTTGATATCCATTATTTCCTTATAGGTTTTGAAAGCCCTTTTTCTTGATTTATTTCCAGCTAATTTCTTCATTTTTTTGCCTATATATATTAATTCCATCCAAGAAGAACTTCATTCCCAACCATCTGAAAGGCTAGTAAAGCATTCCTTTTTAAATTTTTTGCTGGTGTCTTTCGTCTTTTGATTTTTTTTTTTTTGTAATGGCAAGGTGAGGCAAGAAAACTAGGGGGAAAAAAGAAAAGTTGAGATTAAGATCATTTAAAATGAGGATGATAGGCTCATATCAATTTCAAAACAATGTATATAAGAAAATCTCTGAGCTCTCCACCTTATGTGGTGGTGAGATTCTTTTTATTATTTTCTCACCAACTAGTAAGCAGTATTCATTTCGTCATCCTTTTGTTGAATTTGTCGCTAAAAGAATTTTGAACCAAACCAACCTCTTAATAAAACCACTCATGCTCTTGCTGAGGCTTACTATAAGGTAAGTATCAACTTGCTTGTCCAAGATTTCAATGGCGTCCACAAAGAAATCTCCCCTTGTTTTTTATGGATCTAGTTCGTCATAGACCTCATTGAAATCTTGGACAAGCAAGTTGATTCTTATCTTACGGTAAGCCTCAACAAGAGCATGAATGGTTTCACTAAGAGGTTGGTTTGGGTTCCAAAATTGTTTAGCGATAGATTCAACAAAAGGATGATGAAATGAATAAATCTTACCATTTGGTGAAAAAATAAAAAATAGAATCTCACCAACAAATAAATTGGAGAGCTCGAAGGTTTTGTTATAAATTCATGTACATCATTTTGAAATTGAGATGAGCCTATCATCCTCATTTTCAATGATCTTATTCTCAACTTTTCTTTTTCCCCTAGTTTTATTGCCTGACCTTGCCATTACAAAAAAAGATCAAAAGACAAAAGACACCAGCAAAAAGGTTAAAAAGGAATGCTTTACTAGCCTTTTGGATGGTATGGAATGACGTTCTTCTTGGATGGAATTCATAAATATAGGCAAAAAAATAAAGAAATTAGATGGAAATAAATCAAGAAAAAGGGCTTCCAAAACCTATAAGGAAATAATGGATATCAAATTTATTGGACTGCAAATTATGGTAAATTTTAGAACATGTTAGGCTTTAGTACCGTTAAAAGTATGATGATGCTGTCAGTAGCATCTAAAACGACTCATATTTTGCTTCTCTCCTGGTTTTATTTTACGATGCATGAAATACCACAATGTTTGCATCAGGGTTATATAGACAAGAAAAGATGAAGAAAATCAAATTGTTCTAAATTTTAAGAATTCAACTCTTAGCGTCACTATGAATTGTAGTAATAACAAGTTTTTGGGTGAAAATTGAACAACTAAAATTAAACAACTTCACATTGAATAAGTTTATCTAGTTTAGGATTTTCCATGTGCAAAACCTTGATGTGCAAAAAATTAAACAACTTCACAAAGAATAAAGTTATCTAGTTTATGATTTTCCATGTGCAAAAAATAGGTAGGTAAATATGTTTCTTGAATGTAGAGGGTTTGGAATTAAGTCCATCTTCGATTGAATTCTTATATATAGGCAAAAAAAAAAAGAAACTAAACACAAATAAATCAAGAAAAAGGGCTCCAAAAACATACAAGGAAATAATGGATATCAAATTTATTTCATTACAAATTATGGTAAATTTTAGAACAGCTTAAGCTGTTCTACCATTCAGAGTAAGATGATGTTGTCAATGGGATCTGAAATGACTCAGATTTTGCTTCCCTACTGATGTAATTTTATGATTCATGAAATATCACAATGTCCATATCAGAGTTATATTGAGAAGAATAAATGAAGAAAATTAGAGTATTCTAAGTTTTAATAATTTAACTCTTAGTGTTAGTGTGAATTGTATTAATAACAAGTTGTTGAATGAAAATTGAGCACCTAAAATTAAACAACTTCACATTGACGAGGTTTATCTAGTTTTGGATTTTTCATGTGCAAAAACTTGATGTAAACCAGGATGCAATAATTTTATAAAACAAATTCATAAGCTTGAGCTCAAATGGTAGCAAAACAAGATGCAATAATTTTATTAATCATCGGTTTACTGAAAGCAGATTACTAATACAATAGCATAATTGGAACCGAAATAGTCGTAGACCCTAAATAGTCAAGGTTTTGGAATGCTACAACAGAGACCAAAGAACATATGTTGGCTTGCTACATGAATAGGTTCATTTAATATCATAGACTTTGAGGTACAAAACTACTGCTGGTTCAGGCCATATCTTAGAGGGAAGGAAAATGAGACATCCTCTTCCATTGGAGCATATATTGAGGAAATACCTGAAGTCTTCTTGTCCCTTGTGAGAGAGAGCATGTTGATAAACTCTACGAAACTTTCTTCTTATTAGTAGAGCTCCCTCTGGTTAAGCTGATCAATGAGCTTCCATATGATTTTCGGGCCAAAGAAATCTCCATTCTTAGAGTTGTGTAACCTAAATTCTTGTTAAATAAGAGAAGAGATTGCTTGCAAGTCAAGTTAAACAAACATACTTTCTTTCTAAAAGCTTTGGAATTTATTAATATAATATATTTAGCATGTATTAGAATAATTTATTTGACCTGCGAATTTATCTTATAAATAGGCTCTTTTACAACCATAGAAAAACACCCATTAAATATTAGAACTCATAACAAATTTGGAGAATTTTGTGTTTAGATTTTGAGGGTTCTTTGTTTTCACGTTCTATGATTTACATTTTTATCTCCATCTTTTTTACTTTTCGTTCTTTTGCCATTATAGTAAAATTATATTTACCCATGATTTTTTATCCTCTTTCGAGGGGAATTTCCACGTTAAATTTGTGTTCAATTTCTTAATTTCTTCTGCTATTTTTTACTTGTTCGTTGCTTAATCGAGTTGATCCCAAACATCCATTTGCTTTTCTTTTGATCCATCTAGTTAGTCATGGACCACATTGAAATCTTCAACAAGCCAATTGATTCTTACCTTATGGAAAGCCTCAACAGGGGCATAAATGGTATAATTAAGAGGTTGGTTTGCGTTGAAAAATTGTTTACCGACAGATTGAGCAAAAGGATGACAAAACGAATAAGGCATACCAGTTGGTGATAAAATAATAAAAAGAATCTCACCACCACATAAAGTGGAGATCTCAAAGATTTTATGATAAATTATTGTACACCGTATTGAAAATTAGATGAGCCTATCATCCACATTTTCAAAGATCTTAATCTCAATTTTTCCTTTTCCTCGAGTTTTCTTGCACGAGCTTACCATTACAACAAAGGAATGCTTTACTAACCTTTAAGATGGTTTGGAATGAAGTTCTTGGATGGAATTCATATATATAGGTAAAAAAAATCAAGAAATTAGATGCAAATAAATCAAGAAAAAGTTCTCCAAAAACCTATAATGAAATAATGGATATGAAATTTATTACATTGCAAATAACGGTAAATTTTATAACAGTTGGGTTGTACTACCATTGAGAGTATGATGATGTTGTCAATAGCATTTGAACTGACTCTAATTTTGCTTCTCTACTGGTTTTATTGTAAGATGCATGAAATACCGCAATGTCTGCTTCAAAGTTAAATAGAGAAGAAAAAATTAAGAAAATGAAATTATTCTAAGTTTTAAGAATTCAACTCTTAATGTTACTATGAATTTTAGTGCTAAAAAGTTGTTGAATAAAAAATGAACACCTAAAATTAAACATCTTCACACTGAAGAGGGTTATCTACCTTAGAATTTTCCAGGTGCAAAAACTTTATGTGGAATCTTGTAAGAAGAGAGAGAGCATATTCCACTGTGATATATTATTCTCTTTATGTTGCATGAAAACTTTTAACAGTATCCTGAAATTGAAGAGTGTATCAATAATATAAGCTAATTCACAAGCTTGAGCTCAAATGTTAACAAAACAGGATGCAAAGATTTTATTAATCACCAGTTTACTGAAAGTAGAGTGTTGATACAACACGATAACTGGAACAAAAATAGTCTTAGACCCTAAATAGTCAACGCTCGAGAATGTTACAATAAAGACCACAAACCCTATGTTGGCTAGCTACAAGAACTTGCTCCCTGTCACGAGGGACAACAAGGTTGCAAATATTTCCTCAATGCATGCTCCAATGCATGAGGATGTCCTATTTGCCTTCCATATTAAATATGGCCTTAGGTAATAGTAGTTTTTTTTACATTAAAGTCCATGATGTTAAATGTTATCTTTATTGTTTTATTTTTTATGCTTGTTAGGCTTGTCAATCTTAGGAGCCCTCAAGGCATACAAGCTGTTCATGTAGCCAACTAACATATGGCCTATGATCTCTGTCGTAGCATTCCCAAGCATTGACTAATTAGGGTCTAGAACTATTTCGATTCCAATTATTATGTTGTATCAACAATCTGCTTTCAATAAACTGGTGGTTAATAAAATTGTTGCATCCTATTTTGCTAACATTTAAGCTCAAGCTTGTGAATTTGCATATATTATTGATACACTCTTCAATTTTAGGATACTGTTAAAAAGTTTTCATGCAACATAAGGAGTAGAATATATCACACTGGAATATGCTCTCTCTATCTCTCTTCTTACATGATTCCACATCGAGTTTTTGCACATGGAAAATCCTAAACTAGGGAACCCTATTCAGTGTGAAGTTTTTCAATTTTAGGTCCTCAATTTTCATTCAATAACTTGTTATTACTGAAATTCGCGGTAACACTAAGAGTTGAATTCTTAAAACTTAGAACAATTTGATTTTCTTCATCTATTTTTTCTATATAACTCTGATGTAGACATTGCGATATTTCATGTAACATTAAGTAAAAATAGTAGAAAAGCAAAATCTGAGTCATTTTAGATGCTATTGATAGAATCATCATACTTTCAATGGTAGTACAACCTAACCTATTTTAAAATGTAATATAATTTTCAATGCAATAAATTTGATATCCATGATTTCCTTACAGGTTTTTGGAGCCGTTTTTCGTGATTTATTTAGAAATCTTTCCTCTTTTGAACATTCTATCACTTATTCTACGTTGAGCTTTTAATTTTACCGAATAAATTTATCTATTTTGATACTTTTCAACATATAATTCAAATAAATTGCACCCTAATCTCATGATTTATTTTCATTTGATGACATATTTGATTTATACTCGATCGATAACATAAGATTTATACTGCATTCAAGAAACATATTTACCTACCTAATTTTTATACATGGAAAGTCCTAAACTAGATAACCTTATCCCGTGTGAAGTTTTTTAATTTTAGGTGTTCAAATTTTTGCACATCAAAAATCCTAAACGAGATAAGCTTATTCAATGTGAAGTTGTTTAATTTTAGCTGTTCAATTTTCAACCAACAACTTGTTGTTACTACAATTCGTAGTAACACTAAGAGTTGAATTCTTAAAACTTAGAAGAATTTGATTTTCTTTTTCTCTTTTACTCTATATAAACCCAATGCAGACATTGCAATATTTCTTCAATCATAAAATAAAACCAAGAGAGAAGCAAAATCCGAGTCGTTTCAGATGTTGCTGACAACATCATCATCAACGGTAATACAACCTAACCTGTTCTAAAATTTACCATAATTTGCAATGTAATAAATTTGATATCCATTTTTTCTTTATAGGTTTTGGGAGCGTTTTTTTTTATTTCCATCTAATTTCTTTATTGTTTTGCATATAAATATGAATTCCATCCAAGAAGAACTTCATTCCAAACCATCTGAAAGGCTAGTAAAGCATTCCGTTTTAACTTGTTTGTTGGTGTCTTTTGTCTTTTGATCTTTTTTGTAATGGCAAGCGCAGGCAATAAAACTAGGGGGAAAAGAAAAATTAAGATTAAGATCATTGAAATTGAGGATGATAGGCTCATCTCATTTTCAAAATGATGCACATGAATTTATAAGAAAATTTCTGAGCTCTCTACCTTATGTGGTGGTGATATTCTTTTTAGTATTTTCTCACCAATTGGTAAGCCGTATTCATTTGGTCATCCTTTTGTTGAAACTATCACTAAACAAATTTTGAACCCAAACCAACCTCTGAATGAAATCACTCATGCATCTGCTGAGGCTTACCGTAAGGCAAGTATCAACTTGCATGTCCAAGATTTCAATGACGTCAAACAAGAAATCTCCTTTTGTTTTTTAATACATCTAGTTTGTCATGGAACTCATTGAAATCTTGGACAACCAAGTTGATTCATACCTTACGGTAAGCCTCAACAAGGACATCAGTGGTTTCATTGAGAGGTTGGTTTGAGTTCCAAAGTCGTTTAGCGACAGATTCAATAGAAGGATGACAAAATGAATAAGGCTTACCAGTTGGTGAGAAAAGAATAAAAAGAATCTCACCACCAAATAAAGTGGAGAGGTCAGAGGTTTTCTTATAAATTCATGTACATCATTTTGAAAATTTGAGGAGCCTATCATCCTCATTTTCAATCATCTTAATCTCAATTTTTCTTCTTCCCCAGTTTTATTGCATGAACTTGTTATTACAAAAAAGATCAAAAGACAAACGAAATTAGCCAAAAAGTTAAAAATGAATGATTTACTAGCCTTTAACATTGTTAGGAACGAAGTTCATCTTGGATTAAATTCAAATATATAGGCAAAAAAACTTATGAAATTAAACGCAAATTGTAGAAATATAACTTTGGTAATGACAATATATCGCAAAGAAAATAGAAATAGAAATAAAAATAAAGAACACACAGATTTTACGTGGAAACCCTTTCGGGAAAAAACCACGAGTAGAGGAGAAAAAAATTCACTATGTTGAATTCTCATCATTACAAGAGGAGTAGACTATGTCTATTTATATTATAATAGGAGTGAAACACCTTATTCTAATTAATATCAAATAGATGAAGTTTAATAAGGTTTAAAAAACCTTATTCTAAAATACAATAAAAGAAGTATAATTCTATAGGGATTTTACTTTTATTTTATTTTACCACAGTATTTTATTGAAATAAGGATTCAGGTCACTTAATTCTAACAATCTCCACCTTGAAACGAATTCTTAATGAACAAGTTCTTCATTGCGAACTTTCAACGAACAAGTACTCCACCTCTTCCATAATACCCCTTTAAAGGTTTATCTTCAACAATGAACACCAACCAAGTCTGAGCAATGCTCAAACTTGGTTATAGGAAGTGACTTAGTCATCATATCTACAGGATTTTCATGAGTACTAATTTTGCTCACAACAATATCACCATGAGCAATAATATTATGAACAAAATGATACCAAACCTCAATGTGTTTTGTTCTCTCATGAAACATTTGATCTTTTTTAAGGAAGATGGCACTCTGACTGTCACAAAATACTGTATTGATTTGAAGGTCTTCATTGAGTTCAGTAAAGAGTCCCTTCAACCAAATAGCTTTTTGACAAGCCTCGGTAATCGCCATGTACTCAGCTTCAGTGGTAGACATAGCGACAGTAGTTTGCAAAGTGGCTTTCCAACTGATTGCACAACCTCCGATTGTAAAGACATAACCTGTGAGAGATCTTATTCTATCGAGGCTTTTAGCAAAATCAACATCAACATACCCAATGACTCCATCTCTAGTTCTTCCAAACTGTAAGCAAACATCGGTAGTACCTCGTAAGTATCTTAAAACCCACTGAACTACTTTCCAATGTTCTTTATTGGGATTCGCCATGTATCTGCTAACTGCACTAACTGCATATGATAAATCTGGACGTGAACAAACCATGGCATACATGAGAGATCCCGCTGCACTAGAGTATGGAACATGTGACATGTACTCAATCTCATCATCTGATTGTGGAGACAAAGTCAATGAAAGTCTAAAATGTGCTGCTAAAGGAGTACTAACTGGCTTAGCATTCTGCATATTAAATCTGCAAAGAACTTTCTCAATGTACCCCTTCTAACTTAGGTACAATTTACTTGCTTTTCTATGTCTAAGAATCTCCATACCAAGTATCTTCTTTGCTGGTCCCAAATCTTTCATCTTAAATTCTTCACTTAGTCGGGTTTTGACCTTTCTTATCTCTCCTTTATCTTTCGCTGCTATAAATATGTCATCAACATAAAGGAGTAGATACACAAAGGAACCATCACTGTTTTTTTTAAAGTAAACACAACTATCAAAGCTACTTCTTTTAAAATCATGAGAAGTCATAAAAGAATCAGACCTCTTATACCACTATCTTGGTGACTATTTCAAATAGTAAAGGGACTTTTTTAGCAAGCAAACATAGTCCTATTTTTCTGAGACTGTAAAACCCTCTGGTTGTTGCATGTAAATATCCTCCTCAAGTTCTCCATGCTAAAATGTAGTTTAAACATCTAACTGCTCAAGCTCCAAATCATGCATGGCCACAATACCAAGCAAAGCTTGAATCGAACTATGCTATACAACTGGAGAGAAGACATCTGTGAAGTCCACTCCTGGAATTTGATTGTAACCCTTTGCAACAAGCCTTGCTTTATATCTGGGTTCTTCAAGTCTTGGAGTTCCCTCTTTCTTCTTAAACAGCCATTTACAACGAACAATCTTTTTACTTTTAGGAAGTTTAACAAGATCCCATGTTTTATTTTTGTGTAATGATTCCTTCTCCTCTTGCATAGCAAACATCTACTTTTCTTAGTCTTCACAACTAATCGCCTCAGAATAATTAGATGGCTCTTGGTTTGTATCTATATCTTCAACCACATTTAAAGCATAAGCAACTAGATCAGTCTCAACCTACTTCTTTAGAGGTTTAATTTCTCTTCTAGCTTTATTTTTGGCGATAGAGTATTGTGGTGAAGAAGCAACTCTATTTTGAATTTTTGTACTGGCTTTAGTAGTCGACTCTGTTGTAGATTCTATATTAACCTGATGCTCCACCTACTTTTGATTTTCTTTATTAGAAGAGTCTTTAAGAGATAAGTTAGGCAGCATAGCAGTTTCATCAAAAAAAATATCTCTGCTAATCACAAATTTTCTATTTTCAGGACTTCATTACTTACACCCTTTTACACCAGCTTTATAACCAAGAAAAACACATTTAATAGATTTCGGTTCCAATTTTCCATTATCAACATGAGCATACGTAGGACAACCAAAAATCTTTAAATTAGAATAGTCAGCAAGATTATCAGACCATACCTCTTGTGGAGTCTTTTTCTCAATGGCAACGAATGGAGATCGGTTGATCAAAAAACATGCAGTAGAGGCTTCTTCGGCCCAAAATGACTTTGGTAAGTTGGCATTTGACAACGTACATCGAATCTTCTCCATATCATTCTGTTCATTCGTTCTACAACGCTGTTTTCCTATAGAGTATGATGAACTATCACGTATCTCACGATCCCTTCTAACTTGCACAGTTTATTACACTCATCAAAACAGAACTCTAAGGCATTGTCTTTTTATTTTCTTTCTCATTTTTTTATCATGGTTTTCCAAGACTTAAATGAAGAAAACACATCGCTTTTCTACTTCAGAAAGAACGCCCACACTTTTCTGGAAAAATCATCAATAAAAGTTAGCATATAATTAGCTTTACCTCTCGAAGGCACTCTAGATGCCCCTAACAGATCAGAATGAATATACTCCAACTTTTCTGGAAAAAATGCTCTTTTGCTTCCCAAAAATGCGGTGCTCACAGAACTTCAGTTGGAAAATTTATTGCCCATCAAGAAGTCCTCTTTTGCTCAATTCTGTCATGCCATTCTCACTCACATGCCCTAGGTGCATATGCTAAAGTTTAGTAATATCATCATCTGATAGGGAAGAGGATGAGACAACTACATCACCAATAACAGTAGAACCCTGTAAAATATATAACTTGGCAATCTTTCTCTGCCCTATCATCACAACAAGGGAACCTTTGGAAATCTTCAAAGCCCCACTTTCAGCTGTGTATTTGTACCCTTTTGAATCAAGAGTACTCAACGAAATTAATTTTCTCTTCAATTCTGGAACATGTCGTATGTCACTAAGTGTTTTGACAACTCCATCAAACATTTGAACTTTAATTGTTCCAACACCTACAATTCTACATGAAGCATTATTTCCCATCAAAACAACATCTTTAGACACTATTTCGTAAGTTGTAAACCAATCCCAATTGGGACTCATGTTGAAGGTGCAGCCCGAATCAAGGATCCACTCCTCACTCACTTTAAAATTGTTGGCAAAAGAGACTAGAAGTTCACCATCGTTGTAGTCTTCTACAACATGAGCCTTACCAGAATTATTTGATTATTTTCCATTTTGATTCACAGCCTGCCTTTTGATCTTGTTCTGTAGCTTATAGCAGTCAGATTTAATGTGCCCTTTCTTCTTGTAGAAGTTACAAGTTTTACCTCTGTTTGAAGACTTCGATCTACCCTTAGATTTACCGAGAGGATTCCATTCTTGTGTCCTTCCACGATCATCATCAGTATTCCGACCTTGTCTCCTATGAACAATGAGACGTTCTCCTTAAGAGTCAGTTTTAACCACAAGATGCTTCATCTTATCATCCGAGGTTAAAGAATCATAAACCTCATCAACTGTGAAAGACTCTCGGCTATATAAAATTGTATCTCTAATGGTTGAATAAGACGGGGGCAACAAACAAAGTAGAATCAACCCTAGATCTTCTTTATCATACTGAACCTCCATGGCCTCCAAATTTGATAGAATTTCTTTAAACACTGGCAAGTGTTCGTGCACAGACACACCTTCCTCAAAACGATGAGCATAAAAACACTGCTTCATATGCAGCTTACTAGTTAGAGTTTTTGACATACATATTTGTTCCGACCTCTTCCATAATCCAGCGGCGGTCTTCTCTTTCATCACATCCTGTAAAATTTTGTTAGACAAATGCAGATGTAATAGTGTTAATGCCTTCCGATCCTTGCACTTCTTCTCTTCCTCCGTCAATGTTGAAGGCATATTATCTACCCCTAGCAGGGCTTCCTCTAAGTCCATCTGTGCAAGAACTGCCTGCATCTTTATTTGCCACAACGCGAATTTGGTGTTGCGATCCAACTGCGGAATTTCATACTTCAAAGACGCCATTACCGTAATTGAGATGAACAACCTGGAAGCTTGGATACCAATTTGTAGAAATATAACTTTGGTAATGATAATATATCCCAAAGAAAATAGAAATAGAAATAAAAATAAAGAACACTCAGATTTTACGTGGAAACCCTTTCGGGAAAAAACCACGAGCAGAGGAGAAAAAAATTCACTATGTCAAATTCTCATCATTACAAGAGGAGTAGACTATGTCTATTTATAGGCTTGTAAAACCATATTCTAATAGGAGTAAAACACCTTATTCTAATCAATATAAAGTAGATGGAGTTTAATAAGGTTTAAAAAACCTTATTCTAAAATAAAATAAAAGAAGTATAATTCTATAGGGATTTTACTTTTATTTTATTTTACCACATTATTTTATTTAAATAAGGATTCGGGTCACTTAATTCTAACACAAATGAAATAAGAAAAACGACTCCAAAAACATACAAGGAATTAATTGATATCAAATTTATTGCATTGCAAATTATAGTAAATTTTAGAAAAGCTTAAGCTGTACTACCATTCAGAGTATGAAGATGGTGTCAATAACATTTGAAATGACTCAGATTTTGCTTCCCTACTAATGTCATTTTATGATTCATGAAATATCACAGTGTATGTATAAAAGTTATATTGAGAAGAATAAATGAAGAAAATCATTTTATTCTAAGTTTTATGAATTTAACTCTTAGTGTTAGTGCAAATTGTAGTAATAATAAGTTGTTGAAAGAAAATTGAGCACCTAAAATTAAACAACTTCACATTGACGAGGTTTATCTAGTTTCAAATTTTCCATGTGCAAAAACTTGATGTAAAACAGGATGCAATAGTTTTATAAAACAAATTCACAAGCTTTAGCTCAAATGGTAGCAAATCAGGATGCAATAATCTTACTAATAATCGGTTTATTGAAAGCATATTGTTGATACAACATCATAATTGGAATCGAAATAGTCGTAGACCCTAAATAGTCAAGGTTCTAGAATGTTACAACAGATACCGTACACAATATGTTGGCATTCTACATGAATAAGTTCATGTATGCCTAGGGACTCCCAAGATTGACAAGCCTAACAAGCATAAAAAATAAAACAATAAAATTAACATTTAACATCATAGACTTTGAGGTACAAAACTACTGCTGGTTGGGGCCATATCTTAGAGGGAAGGAAAACGAGACATCCTGTTTCATTAGAGAATGCATTGAGGAAATATCTACACTCTTTTTGTCCCTTGTGAGAGAGAGCATGTTGATAAACTCTGAGAAACTTTCTTCTTATTAGTAGAGCTCCCTCAAGTTAAGCTGATTAAAGGGAGTTTTCCACCAATGATGAGTTTCTCTTCCAGATGATTGTCGAGCCAATGAAATCTCCATTGTTAGAGTTGTGTGTCCCAAATTCCTGTTAAATAAAATAAGAGATTGCTTGCAAGTCAAGTTAAACAAATACTTTATGTCTAGAAGCTTTGGAATTTATTAGTATAATATATTTAGCATGCATTAGCATAATTTATTTGACCTATGAATTTAACCTATAAATAGGCTCTTTTACAACCATAAAAAAACACCCATTAAATATTAGAACTAATAATAAATTTGGAGAATTTTCTGTTTAGGTTTTGAGGGTTCTTTGTTTTTAGGTTTTAGGGTTTAGTTTTTATCTCCATCTTTTTTACTTTTCGTCCTTTTGTCATTATAGTAAAAATTATCTTTACATGTGGTTTTTTATCCTCTTTGGAGGGGTTTTTCCACGTTAAATTTATATGTTCAATTTCTTAATGTCTTCCGCTATTTTTTACTTGTTCGTTGCTTAATCGGGTCAATACTAAACATGCATTTGCTTTTCTTTTGATGCATCTAGTTAGTCGTGGACCTCATTGAAATCTTCGACAAGCTAGTTGATTCTTACCTTACGGAAAGCCTCAACAGGCGCATAAATGGTATCATTAAGAGGTTGGTTTGCGTTCAAAAATCGTTTAGCGGTAGATTTAGTAGAAGGATGAACAAACGAATAAGGCTTACCAATTGCTGTGAAAATAATAAAAAGAATCTCACCACCACATAAAGTGGAGATCTCATAGATTTTCTGATAAATTACTGTACACCGTATTAAAAATGAGATGAGCCTATCATCCACATTTTCATTGATCTAATCTCAATTTTTCCTTTACCTTGAGTTTTCTTTCCCGAGCTTGCTATTACAAAAAAGATCAAAAGACAAAAGAAACAAAAAAGTTAAAATGGAATGCTTTACTAACCTTAAGATTGCTTGGAATGAAGTTCTTGGATGGAATTCATATATATAGGAAATAAATCAAGAAATTAAATGAAATAAATCAATAAAAAGTGCTCCAAACCCTATAATAAAATAATGGATATGAAGTTTATTACATTGCAAATTACGGTAAGTTTTATAACAAGTTAGGCTGTACTACCATCGAGAGTATGATGATGTTGTCAATAGCATTTGAAATGACTCTCATTTTGCTTCTCTACTTGTTTTATTTTATGATGCATGAAATACTGCAATATCTACTTTAGAGTTAAATGTAGAAGAATAGATTAAGAAAATGAAATTATTCTAAGTTTTAAGCATTCAACTCTTAATGTTACTACGAATTTTCGTGCTAACAAGTTGTTGAATCAAAATTGAACACCTAAAATTAAACAACTTCACACTGAATAGGGTTATCTACCTTAGAATTTTCCAGGTGCAAAAACTTGATGTGAATTCTTGTAAGAAGAGAGAGAGCATATTCCACTGTGATATATTATTCTCTTTATGTTGCATGAAAACTTTTAATAGTATCCTGAAAATGAAGAGTGAATGAATAATATAAGTAAATTCAGAAGCATGAGCTCAAATGTTTGCAAAACAGGATTCAAAGATTTTATTACTCACCGGTTTACTGAAAGCAGATTGTTAGTACAACATGATAACTGGAACAAAAATAGTCATAGACCCTAAATAGTCAACACTCAATAATGTTACAATAGCTATAAGAACTTGCTTCCTATCACGAGGGACAAGAAGGTTGAAAATATTTCCTCAATGCATGCTCCAATGGATGAAGATGTCCCATTTTCCTTCCCTATTAGATAAGGCCTTAGTCAGTAGTAGTTTTTTTAAACAAAGTCCACCATGTTAAATGTTATTTTTATTCTTTTATTTTTTATGTTTCTTAGGCTTGTCAACCTTAGGAGTCCTTAAGGCGTAAATGAACCTGTTCATGTAGCCAAGTTACATATGGTCTATGGTCTCTATCGTAGCATTCCCAAGCCGTGACTAATTAACCCAAACTCATATTTTAGTAAAATTACAATTTTACCCTATACTTTTTATTTCTTTTCAATTTAGTCCCTAACAAATAGAATGGAAATTCATGCAATTTTCCCAAAACCCATCATAAAAAAATTCATATAGGTCCCTAACAAGCCCCATATTTCATTTATTTCACAATTTCACCATGTATAATTTTCTATTTTTCAATTTAATCCCTATTTGACAATTTCATCAAAAATCACTGAACAAAAGTTGTTTATCTATCAATAACTAACCATTTTCTTCCATAAATCATCAAAACTCATAGACATTCATTCATGGCCAAACCCTAACCATTTAACAGCTTTACAAATTAGTCCCTGGGCTAGCTAGGTTAAGCTACAACAATCCAAAAAGCATAAAACTAATTAAAAATGAGACAAACGATACTCACATGCAAGAAAAATAGGGTTGGTTGAAAGTTCAAGCTTCCATGGCTTTTTTCCCTTTTAAGTTTTAGTTGAAGAAAGTGTAAAAGATCATAACTTGGTTTTATTTTCTTTAATTTATCATTTACTTACCAATTTATCATTTTAACCATTAAAACATTAAATTTTTCACAAATACCAAGCCATCACATTCCACTATCAACATGAATGGTCTAATTATCACATAAGGACTCATACTATAATACTGTATAGCTATTAAATACATTTAGCTACTACAACTCTACTTTTTCTCTTTATGCAATTTAGTCATTTTTATCAAATTAAGCATGTAAACGGTAAAATTTCTTAATGAAATTTTTATACGATAATACTATCATGCTATAAACAATAAAATAATAGTAAAATAAATATTTTGACATCAGATATGTTGCCCTGAAACCACTATTCTAATTTTACTGAAAACGAGCTGTTACAACTAACATATGGTCTATTGTCTTTGTCGTAGCATTCCCAAGCCTTAAATAATTAAGGTCTAGGACTATTTCAATTCTAGTAATTATGTTGTATCGACAATATGCTTTCAACAATCTGGTGGTTAAGAAAATTGTTTCATCCTGTTTTGCTAACATTTAAGCTCAAGCTTGTGATTTTATATATATTATTGATACACTCTGCAGTTTCAAGATACTGTTAAAAAGTTTTCATGCGACATAAGGTGAAGAAATATATCACAGTGGAATATGCTCTCTCTCTCTCTCTCTCTCTCTCTCTCTCTCTTCTTACATGATTCCATATTGAGTTTTTTCACATGGAATATCTTAAACTACATAGCCTTATTCAGTGTGATGTTTTTCAATTTTAGGTGCTCAAATTTCATTCAATAACTTGTTATTACTGCATTTCACTGAAACAGTAAGAGTTGAATTCTTAAAACTTAGAACAATTTGATTTTCTTCATCTATTTTTTAAATATAACTCTGATGTAGACATTGCAATATTTCATGGAAGATTAAATAAAAATAGTAGAGAAGGAAAATCCAAGTAATTTCAGATGCTATTGACAGAATCATCATACTTTCAATGGTAGTACAACCTAACCTATTTTAAAATGTACTATAATTTGCAATGCAATAAATTTTATATCCATGATTTACTTATAGGTTTTTGGAGCCTTTTTTCTTGATTTATTTAGAAAGCTTTCCTTTTTTTGAACATTCTATCACTTATTCTAGGGTGAGCTTTTAATTTTACCGAACAAAGTTATCGATTTTTGATACTTTTCAACATATAATTCAATTAAAATGCACCATAATATAATGATTGTTTTTCATTTGATGACATGTTTGATATAATATATATACGACAAATATCATAAGATTTATATTGCATTCAAGAAACATATTTCGCTATCTAATTTTTGCACATGGAAAATCCTAAACTAGATAACCTTATTCTCTGTGAACTTGTTTGATTTTAGGTGTTCAATTTTTTGCACATCAAGGTTTTGCACATGGAAAATCCTAAACTAGATAAACTTATTCAATGTGAAGTTGTTTAATTTTAGCTGTTAAATTTTCACCCAACAACATGTTATTACTACAATTCGTAGTAACACTAAGAGTTGAATTCTTAAAACTTTGAACAATTTGATTTTCTTCATCTCTTCTTCTCTATGTAACCCTGATGTAGACATTGCAATATTTCATGCATCATAAACTAAAACCAGAAGAGAAGCAAAATCTAAGTCGTTTCAGATGCTACTGGTAGCATCATCATACTTTCAATGGTAGTACAGCCTAACTTGTTCTGAAATTTACCATAATTTGCAATTCAATAAATTTGATATCCATTATTTACTTATAGGTTTTTGGATCCCTTTTTCTTGATTTATTTCCATCTAATTCCTTTATTTTTTTCCTAAATATATGTATTCCATCTAAGAAGAACTTCATTCCAAACCATCTGAAAGGCTAGTAAAGCATTCCTTTTTAACTTTTTTGTTGGTTTCTTTTGTCTTTTGATCTTTTTTGTAATGGCAAGCTCAGGCAAGAAAACTAGGGGGAAAAGAAAAATTGAGATTAAGATCATTGAAAATGAGGATGATAGGCTCGTCTCATTTTCAAAATGATGTACAGGAATTTATAAGAAAATCTCTAAGCTCTCCACCTTATGTGGTGGTGAGATTCATTTTATTATTTTCTCACCAACTGGTAAGCCTTATTCATTTGGTCATCCTTCTGTTAAAACTATCGCTAAATGAATTTCGAACCCAAACCAACCTCTTAATGAAACCACCCATGCTCCTATAGAGGCTTACCGTAAGGTAAATATCAACTTGCTTGTCCAAGATTTCAATGACGTCAACCAAGAAATCTCCCTGTGTTTTTAATATGCATCTAGTTAGTCATGGACCTCATTGAAATCTTAGACAAGGAAGTTGATTCTTACCTTACAATAAGCCTCAACAAGAGCATGAGTGGTTTCATTAAGGGGTTGGTTTGGGTTTCAGAATCATTTAGCGACAGATTCAACAGAAGGATGACGAAATGAATAAGGCTTACGTGTTGGTAAGAAAATAATAAAGAGAATCTCACCACCAAATAAATTGGAGAGTTCAGAGGTTTTCTTATAAATTATTGTACATCATTTGAAAATGAGATGAGCCTATCATTCTCATTTTCAATGATTTTAATCTCAATTTTTCTTCTGCCTTGGTTTTCTTTCCCGAGCTTGCCATTACAAAAAGGATCAAAAGAAAAAAGAAACCAGCAAAAAAGTTAAGAAGGAATGCTTTACTAGCCTTTTAGATGGTTTGGAATGAAGTTCTTCTTAGATGGAATACATATATATAGGCAAAAAGATGAAGAAATTAGATGGAAATAAATCAAGAAAAGGGCTCCAACAACCTATACGGAAATAATGGATATCAAATTTATTGCATTGCAAATTATGGTAAATTTTAGAACAAGTTAGGCTGTACTACCATTGAAAGTATGATGATGCTGTCAGTAGCATCTGAAACGACTCGAATTTTACTTCCCTTCTAGTTTTAGTTTATGATACATGAAATATCGTAATGTTTGCATCAGGGTTACATAGAGAAAAAGAGACGAAGAAAATCAAATTGTTCTAAGTTTTAAGAATTCAACTCTTAGTGTTACTACGAATTGTAGTAATAACATGTTGTTGGGTGAAAATTGAACAACTAAAATTAAACAACTTCACATTGAATAAGTTTATCTAGTTTAGGATTTTCCATGTCCAAAACCTTGATGTGCAAAAAATTGAACACCTAAAATTAAACAAGTTCACATAGAATAAGGTTATCTAGCTTAGGATTTTCCATGTGCAAAAATTAGGGAGTGAAATATGTTTCTTGAATGCAGTATAAATCTTACGATATTTTTTGTATATATATTATATCAAATATGTTTTATATGATTTGGAATGAAGTTCTTCTTTGATTGAATTCATATATATAAAAAAGACCTCAAGAAATTAAACGTAAATAAATCAAGAAAAAGGCTCCAAAAACCTCCAAGGAAATAATGGATATCAAATTTATTGCATTGCAAATTATGGTAAATTTTAGAACAGGTTAAGTTGTACTACCATTGAGAGTATGATGATGTTGTCAATAGCATCTGAAATGACTCAGATTTTGCTTCCTTACTGATGTTATTTTATGATTTATGAAATATCACAAAGTCTATATCAGAGTTATATTAAGATGAATAAATGAAGAAAATCTTATTATTTTAAGTTTTAAGAATTTAACTCTTAGTGTTAGTGCAAACTGTAGTAATAACAAGTTGTTGAATGAAAATTGAGCACCTTAAATTAAACAACTTCACATTGACGAGGTTTATCTCGCTTCAAATTTTCCATGTGCAAAAACTTGATGTAAAACAAGATTCAATAATTTTATTAAACAAAACCACAAGCTTGAGCTCAAATGGTAGCAAAATAGGATGCAATAATTTTATTAATCATCAATTTATTGAAAGCAAATTGTTGATACAACATAATAATTAGGACTAAAATAGTCCTAGACCCTAAATAGTCAAGGTTTTGGAATGCTACAATAGAGACCATCGACCATATGTTGGCTTGCTACATGAACAGGTTCATGTATGCCTTAAGGACTCTCAAGATTTATGGTACTATTAGAAAGAACTTATGTTTTCTCCCTACTTATTGGTTAATTTGTTCACATTTAGTTATCTTTAGCACATATTTTAGTAGTTTCAGTTTAGTGATTTACATTTTGTGACTCAGTGGATCTTATCCAATTTATCCTTTATTTTGTCATATTTTGGTACTGATTCGCTGTATGAGTAATTTGAAATTGCACCCAGAATTGTCGCTGCACCTGATAGTTGTTCGGATAGGAATAAAAATACGTAAGTTGTCCAGTCTAGTACAACTAACTTGTACGTACAAAGGCAGCATGATTCTAATGAAAGGACACCTGGGCTATTTGGGGAAAATGTAAATATTCATATAAAAAAAAGAAAAGAAGAAAGCTTTTTGGATCATCTTCTTCAACCTATCACTTGAAGCCTTCGGCTATGGCAACTTAAGCTCAGATGGGTGAATCAACGTGAAAAGAATATAGCTTAGCTATTGATGTGGTGCCCTAAGTGCGACACAAGAAGGAATAGATAGATTCAAGTTGAGTTGTCTAGGAATAATATTCTCCACTTGTTTCTTTTATTTTTCTTTCCTAAACGCTAGTGATTACTTTCTATGTCATGTTAGTATGAAAGTACACATGATTTTTGGGTTAAATGTAGTTTTATTCAATCTTGCTTCTAGGGTTTAATCTTTGGGTTTGAATGTTTTTAGCATGGAAATGTTATTGCAGTCACTGACAATGGAAGGTGTAGTGACAGTTCAAACTAACAAGCATGACAATGTAACTTGCTTGAGGATTAGAGGAATTTAATCCACTTGTTCTTGATAGTGTTCCATTGCCATCATCAGAAGGTGTGACTAATGTGCATTTTTAAGTCTTTGATTAAATATAAAAGTTAAGCATGGTACGATATTCATTGCAATTTAATGCATTGACAATCACCTATCATTTTATACCTTGTGAGCACTTAGCATTCTATTGAATATTCACAGTGAGGAACCCAGTTTATTAGTATCATATTTTATCTTATTCTTTTCAAGTTATTGCTTCAACAACTGCATTCACCAATTATCTCATTCCTATCTATTTATTGCACTAACATTGATAGACAAAAGACTACCATCCTCGTGGGATCGATATTCTGATAGACTCATATCTATCTACTATACTTGCATCGATAGTGTACGCTTACACATTATTGTTGTAACGTTAAACAGCCGATCATATTTTGGCATCGTTGCCGGGGATGGCATTTGTTTGATGTTTATTTTTATTTGTTTTCATTTCATAATATTTAGTTGCTACTAACTGGTTTTCTTTTTGTCATTATTTGCACATTTTATTTTAGGTGTTGTATGACCCGAAGCAATTTGAAGTTTATTTCCAATTTTGATCTAGAAATTGAAAGAACCTTCAGGAGGAGACTTCAAAAACAAAGGAATATGACTTTGCCAAGAAACAATACAGTCATACCTCCGGTGTGGAACCAAAATACTAATGACCCATCGTTGCAGCAAGACGTTCAAATACAAAATAGAACTATACGAGATTCTGTAGTACCTGTCTTGGATGACTTACAACCGGGAGTTGTTAGGCCAGCAATCTAAGTTGTAAATTTTGAACTCAAGCCAGTAATGTTTCAAATGCTGAATTCTAATGGGAAATATGCTAGGCTGCCACATGAAGATGCATGAGAACATTTAAAATCATTTTTATTTATTTGTGCTTCCTTTAGTCAACAAGGCATTCTTGATGCCGCTTTAAATATGCAATTATTTCCTGATTTCTTGTAGGGAAAATCCCGCACATGGTTCCTTGGGCTACCTGCCGGATCAATTACTTAGAATACATTAGCAACACAGTTTGTTTTCTGATTTAGCCCACTAACAATGAATGCTCGTCTCCGAAATGATATTACTGCTTATCATCAGCCGGATGATGAGAATCTTCATACCATATGGGAACCTTATAAATCTTTGTTTCGACGTTGTCCCATGCATGACATTCAACAGGAAACAAAAATTGAGATTTTCTATAATAGGCTGAATTCACACATGAGGAATCTTGTTGACGCATCAACCAATGGACTTTTGCTGGATTGTACTTTTAATGATGCGATTGGAATTCTTGAGAAAATTGCTCAGAATTATTATCAATACCCTATCTCTAGAGGTGCACAACCAAAAGTTACTCTAGGAGTTATGGAATTGGATGCAATATCTACACTTAGTGCTCAAGTTTCTTCTCTTGAAAATATGATGATGGTCACTAAACTAACTATAAATATGACTAAGGCAAGCATATCTACGAACAATAGTATAGTTATGGTGAGTAGGGAATATCGTATCCATGAGGACTAAAAGTACTAGTAATTACTATTTTTATATTATTTAGCCGACAAATTGGAGTGATTGTTTTTAATCTAAAATTACCAAACTAATTTACCTAAGAATGCAACAGAGAATGAAATAGGAAAATAGTCAAAGATAGCAATGAGATAGACAATACCCAGGAAAGAATCCACCTAGACTTCACCTATTACTATGAATTTGAATTAAACGATTTATTCACTTGTGCCTTGATCCGTAGAAATCCCTAAATTATGTTAATATCTCTTTTGAGAGTAAGAATAACTAACTCTAGGTTGATTAATTGAAATCTCTTTCTAATTAAAATCCCTAACATTGAATTAACTCGATCTATGGATTCCCCTATTAGATTTGACTCTAATCTAGTAGATTTATGTCATTCTATTTCTAGGATTGTATGCAACTCCACTCAATTATGCTAGATCTACTCTTAAACAGGGTATTTTGCTCCATTGAAATAAGCACATTAAACATGAATTAATATCCCCAAAATATTAAAACACGAAATAAACATACATAATTGAGAACAAGAATCAAGTATTTATCGCGTAAAAATAGAAATTAAATAATAAGATTCATCATAGATTTCATCCTCCCTAGGTATCTAGGTAATTTAGTTCATAATCTTGAATAGAAACATCTCAAAGTTAGGCTAACAACAAGATGTAAAGAAACTCAATAAAAATTCAAAGGAAATTAAATAGAGATATTTGATCATGAGGGACATCCACTTCTGAGTTTATTCCGATGGCGTTCTTCAAGTGTTTGCTTCGATCTTTTTTTATTTTTCTCTTAAATATTCGTGTAATTGGTATTTATAGACTTTAGAATGATCAAAAAGCCTAAAAGTTGGGTTTTTCCGTGTATTTGGGAAGCAGGGTGCGATATCGACACGGACTGGCACATGGGCGTGTGGCTAGCCCGTATGGATCACACGGGTGTATGGCCTACCCGTGTGGAAATGCACAGGCTATGTGGATCCTAAAAAGAGCTCTATTTGTCCGATTTTGGCTTGTTTTTCACTCCCTTCACTCCCAAATGCTCTCCTAAGTATAGCAACATGAATTTAAATGATTAGGAGCATCAAATTCTCTAATTTTCATAATTAATCATCCAAAAATGCATTAAGAATGTGATTAAAATATCTTACTTTTACAGCTTATCATATAGTAAAAAACATGCAAGGGACTAGTGGCGTTGCACCTATACAAGTCGCTCAACAAGTTGATGTTCCTACCTTTTGTTGTGAGATTTGCAATGACAACAACAATAATGACGATTGTCCACAACATGCAGAGAATGCCTTTTATGTCAGTAACATTCTCAACAATTCTTATGGTAACTCTTATAATAATTCTGCACATAATCAATAGTCTTAGGGAACTTAGATTGCTGGACAAAATGTTGCGACATTTTGATATGGGAATATATCTCCTCAAGGTAATTACAATTCAAGACAAGGGAATTACACTCAATAATAGCAGAACTACAATCTGCACACTCAGATACGGCCATAACAAAGCCAAATGCACCCACACTAGAATCAGACGTAATCACAACACTCTTCAACACTGAATCAGCATGCTCTAGAACATTGACGACAACAATACACGTAAGCTTCTCCTTCTGACCCATTAGCTGCTCTTGGGGATTTAATGCGGGAGCATAGGACTCGCATAGAAGCTATTGTGCAAGGGAATTCATCTTCCATTTGGGCGTTGGAGGCACAATTAGGATAACTTGCTTCGAATCTGAGTACTCAACCACCAGGCACACTACCTAGTGACACGAAAAATCCCAGTCAAGAGGGAAATAACACTATAAGGGTATCACGCTTAGGAGTGGTAAACAAACTGGCAAGCCGATTATAGACTCTACTATCGCACTTCAAACTACTGGTGAAATAATCCCTAGTGAGAAGGTTGAATCTGAAGAGCTTGTCAATGCATTAGACAAAGAAGTTCCACAAATTATCACTCATATGCCTAATGTTTGACCCTTGAAACTGTCGACGCAACCAAAAGTGTCGGCGTAATCAGATGTATCTCTACCCTTACCTTTTCCAGAAAGATTTAAGGAGAATGAGCAGGATAAGTAGTACCAATAGTTCCTAAACACACTGAAGCAACTTTAGGTCAATATTTCTTTAGTAGACGCTTTTGTGCAAATTCTGAATTATGGGAAATTCATGAAGTAGCTCTTGTCCAAGAAGAAGAAGCTTAGTGATATGGAAACTGTTGCACTCATAGAGGGCAGCAGTGCTCTTTTGACTAATAAGTTGCCCCCCAAAATGAAAGATTCTGAGAGCTTTACTATCCTATGTTCAATTGGCAACCATTATTTGGGCAAGGCTTTATGCCACTTGGGAGCTAGCATCAACCTAATGTCGCTATCAACTTTCAGAAAGTTGAGAATTTGTCACATGAAACCTACTACAGTGACATTGTAACTAGCTGATCAATCTTTGGATGAACTTGAAGGGTAATGTAATACCCCAAAAATTACTACAATAAGAAAGTAGGTATCATTGATAGTAAAATAAGGAAATAAAGTGACAAAAAGGGAAATTTTGAGTTATGGCAACATTGGGAATTATATTATGACATATTAATTCAAGAAAGGATTCAATCGCAAAAGTGAGAAAAGTTTTGTTGCCCAAGAGTAAATACTCAAAATTTGAGGGGTTAAAGTGTAAATACAAAAAATTTTAAGGACCAATAGTGTAAATATTTTAAGGGTGGAATAATCTAAAAACTAAGGAAAATGGATAAATTAGGACCAAATTGAAAAGGTAAAGAATTTTGAGGGACTAAATTGCAATTTTACCAAATTAAGTGATGCTCAAGGATGTAATTTCAAAAGATTATAAAGGGAAAAATGGTAAAATAGAGAGAGAGAATTCTAGAAGGAAATGATGATGTTTGTGATATTTTTAATTAATTAATTAGATATATATTATTTAATTAATATTTTATTAAGATTTTTAGTATTATTTTATTATTAAATGATTAATATAAAAGGGAGGAAAGATGATAAAAAATCATCATCTTTCCATGCAATCAACGTTAGAAGAGAAGAGAAGAAAGAAAGTTTTGCTTTCTTTACAATTTGGTCCTTTCACCAAAAATTCATTATTTTCACCTAGAAATCAAAAGAATTTCCATAGCTTCCAAGAGAGAAAAATAATAAGAAGACAATGGGGAGCTAGAATGTCGAGTTAGATTCAAGAAACAGAAGCTGGAGGAGAGAGAAAATCAAGTTAAAGATTGAAATCAATAGCATAAGGTAAGAACATCAAGATTTCAATATATTTTTAAGTTTGTTATTGTTGAAAAAGTATGAAAATGATGTTATAGTAGAGTTTTCTTAAATAAAGTATTATGTTCTTGACATATTAGTGAGGGAAATAAGTGAAAATGATGGTAATTATTATAGAGAAAGGGAACAAGAGAGTTATAAATTTAGTAATCAACATCTTGCACTAAAATAGTTTTGGACAGCAATAGTAGGTTAATATTTGAAAAATCACCATAAATTGTGGAAATCGAATTATAGGATAAAAAAATATGAAATTAAATCTTATTAAGTATAGTTTCTCATAGAAGAAACGATGTAAGTAATGAAATTGTAAATCATGAGATATAATAATTTTTATGAGACAATGTCAGAATGAATTTGGGTTCCTTTATTCTGACTTTGGAAAATGATAAAACATTGAATAAAAATAATTAGAGGTTTAATTTTATATGTTTAAAATCTTGAATGAGTCTATTTTCAATAAAAACAAAGAGAAACATCATCCAAATTCTGTACAAAGAGATAATTAATTTTTAGTGAAGAGGGGTCGGAACTGTCAAATAGTGAAATAGGGGAACTTTAAAGAATAAAATGTACTTATTGGCTAAACAAAAAATTTTTAAAATTTTATGGTAATAAGATATGTGAGTCTAGGTTCATAAGAATTTATTGGATCTTAATTTTGAGTTTCGTAGCTCAAGATATAAATAATTTAGTGACTATGACTCAAGTGGACAACTTTGAATTAATATATAAATAAATGATGAAATTATAGATAATGTTACATATAAGCATATTATACATTAAGGATATGGAATGGAGAGGAGGAGGAGGAAAATAAATGATTATTCAACTAGCATGAGTTTTCATTAAAAATGGCCAATTTGCATGTTTTAAGTTCAAGGACTAAATTGAATAAAAGTAATATTTTAAGGGTAAATTGGTAAAAATGTCAAAAAGTGACCAAATTGCATGAAATGAATTGTTTTATTATTTAAATTAATAAATTGAATGAAATATTAATTTAGATCAAGATTGGGTGGAAATTCGAGGAAAATAGAAAATTACCAAAATGTCCCTGAATTTTAGTATTTTTGCGATTTAGCCTTGTAAGTTTGTGTAACTTGAATTATATTCTTAGATGATTGAAATATATATATTGGATTGAGAAATTGATTTGAATTGTGAACATGAGAAATTGTGAATTGAATGAAACAGAAATGAAGCTTTGAATTACATGAGTAAATAGTGGGTCTCGTAGGCCCTATTTGTTATGAATATAATATTTCGAGGATATGTTGTAAAGAATTATAAAAGCACGTTAATAATTTGAAAGTTTTAACTCAGATGAAATTTTGTAACTCAGTTTAATACGTATGCAAATGTATGTATTCTAGTAATGCCTCGTACACTATTCTAGCGTTGAATACGGGTAAGGGGTGTTACAATGTGACATCGCTAGATTCGGTCATAACGTTTAGACCGGGTTTGGGGTGTTACATTTAAATCAAAGATATCTTAGTTCATATGGATAGATTCATTTTTCCAATCATACTTGACTACGAGACAAACAATGAGGTTCCCATATTCTTGGGACGACTAGTTTTAGCTAGAGGACAAACACTTATTGATGTTTACAAAGGTGAACTGACCATGCGACTTAATGATGAGCACGTTACCTTCAGTGCTTTTGAATCTATTCAATGCAAAGATAAAGAAAATGCCATACTATCGATG